>NW_009953811.1:4418620-4431089 GCF_000747805.2 Chaetura pelagica
TGTGATGTTATTCCAGCAATACTCTAAGAATTAAAAAGGACAGGAGACCTGAGCACTACCTCCATCAAACCATATGTACTCTGCACCTACGTTTAGAAAAGCTGCTTATCTGAACAGTGCCATTTAGTGTTACATTAAGGAAAGCCCTTAGAACAACTGTGAACTCCATATTTAATTCTGCTCTGATTTTTTAAGAGTACATGCACAGATCTGAAACTGAAAGTTAGAGTTGACTAGTTGGACTCATGCACAATTTCAGCACTTTCTCCAGTTATGCTCTAACTGGCAAAAAGTGTGATTTTTCTCAATTGAAGCTTCCCCCAGGTCTACTGGGAAAGATTCATCTGATCTAACTTTATCTGAATAAAAGTTACTTGCCCAGGCTCTTGCTATAGTCAAAGGAGAGAGAGTGAGCAGATGGTTCATCTGATCCTAAAATAGATGGATTAACCCCAAGCCTTGGTAGGATGAATTGCAGCCTGTGAGTGACTCCCTCTTCATTGACATTGCAGGGAGATTGGATGCCTCATTTCCAAATTGCAGTGGGATGTATTCCACCAACAATGGAACCAAGGCAATAAAGAGCTCCTATGCTTTTCAATGTTTATAGAAAGGCCAGCAGAGCTTCAGATCTTGTGCCCAGACTCAGCCAAACTTCCACATCGTGCACTTTTACCACCTGAATAAGCATGTCTTGTAAACTGCCAAGTATTGGATTTCCTCTCAAGGTGCTTCTCCTCATCCTGTGAGCAGAAGCAATGTATGGATGGAGAAGAGCCTCACTTGCTTCAAACTCCAAACAACTCTAAATGGAGTTGTGTAATTTACTAGCAAAAAAAAAGAAAAAAGAAAAAAGAAAAAAAGAAGCTAATTGTATGAGTTCAATTAAAGCAGGACTTTCAATGGAGTTACTGTTAAAAAAGCTCAATGTTTTTAGTCCCTGAGGTCAACATTTTCAAAACTGTCAGTTATCTTTAAGAAACAGCTCTCTCCCTTGAGGTGGAAACAGTTTCTCAGTGACCTTTACTTTTAATATGATATCCCTAAAGAGGTCATAGCAGGAAAAGCCCTCCCCTTCAGTATGGCTCTGCTGGAATGAAGCCACCAAAGAGTCAGAGGATATAAAGGATCCTTGGGCCAATGCAAAGTATAGGGCTTTTGTGCAGATGGTCCTGGCTTCCAACCGGTCCCTCTAGATCTACTGAGCCAATCCAACAATTAGAGGAAAATATTCAGAAAGCAGAACCTTGCAGAGTTTCTCTAACCCATCTGCTCCTACAGACTCTGCAACAGGAGGAAATCTGGCTTGAGTAACAGAAGAAGGGTGAAATGGATGGAACAGGTCTCAGACAGGGCCAGAGGTTCAACCCAAAATGCAACCACACTGAGAGAGTTTGGAAGGGGCTGGAAAAAAACCCATACATTGGAAAAATATAACAAGTCCCAGCTGCAGAAGGTTTAGGGATCTGAAAGCCAAAACAAGAAAAGCCAAAAGCATGGTTTCTTCTCCTGTATGACTTCAGAAAGCAAACAACACTGCTCAATTAAACAAGACAGTCCCTTTTTGTCTTTTATGAGTAATGTTTATGTTTATGTATCCTGAACTGATATAGAAATATTTCTGTATGAGTGAATACTTATTCCAAAACATTTTACATTAATGGACAATAGAAAATCTTCATAGAACATATATTTTAAGACATTTAAACTTTATGCATTTGCCCTCCCTGTTTTTACTGTCTGTGTAGTACTTCCCAGGTTGCTCTCAAACAGGCAGGTTGGTTTAAATAATTGCAGTTTTTAGGCCTGATCCACTGCCAGCCAAATTCCATGCAAAGGTTCAAGAGACATCAATCTCCTTTGAATTAAGCCTTCCATGCAATTTGTATATATTTGAAAGGGGAATATTTTTTATTTGCTTGAAAGGTTGCTAGTGCTTCATGTAGCTTGTGTTGTCTTTTTAAAGTAAGACAATCAAATCACATAATGTAATTAATCTAAATTATTATCCTTCCCCAAAGACAAAGCACAGACTAGACAATGAGGCTTGAGAGGCATGTGAGAGAAAACACTGCCTTCAAATTAGCATTAGCAGATATTAGAGGAGGGGAGAGAAAATGAGGAAGAGCTCACTACAAAATACGCATTTGATGATGGTATGTGCTTGCATGTTTTACAAAGGACAGTGGAGTTTGGCACGGTAGGGTTAAGCTCTGGTAATCAAGATCATTATTACTCTAACACCAAAGGCAGTACTGCCAGCTCTGCCAACTTTATTACCAGTCTCAACATATTAAACTATTTTCTTTGGCTTGGCTCTGGAGATAAAACAATTTAATGAGAATCTCATTTTTCAATAAAAATGAGCAAACTTCAACTGGAGAACCAAGCGTGGAAGCCCAAGCCTGGTGAGCTAAATGGCAAACTGCTTTTTTGGCTCTCAAATGTTAGTATTTCACAAATTTTAGGTGAGCCAGTTTCATGGTTTGCTTGGACATCATGTGTGGTTTATGAACACAAGGCAAAGGCAATGCTGAACTTACAGCATGGCCAGTGGGCTGCAACAGAAAGAACAGCATTCATCTTTGGAGCTAGTGCTGGTTTAGTATCTGTATGTTAGTGAGATCTTGACAAAAATCCGTATTTTTCTTTGGACTGGATCCCCAGCTCCCAGACAAACAAACAAACAAACAAACAAACAAACTCCAATTCTCTTCAACCAAAAATGCCTAAAAAACCCAACTCCTTCCCACAAAACCAAATCATCCCTGCTTTTGCCACCTATAAACGACTTTAACCAGACTGAGGCATCATAACAGGGAAAGGGAATTCGAAACTTCACACTGAAAATCAGTGTCTTTGCTCTCCTAGCAAAGAAAATTGCTTTGATTTAAGGAAAAAAATATCACTGAGGACTGCATAGCAAATACTTCTTCACATGCACAGCCAGGTGTGTACTGTGTCCTTTTTGCTCAGTACAGAGACAACACAAGCTTTTGCAGTAAAAACAAGTACTTGTATGTCCAAAGACCTCTAATATTGAACAAGAGGGTGGCTGTATTAAAAGTCCTAATTCAGCAAACTGTGAGTTCAGTGAGACAATAGAGATGCTAGAGCCCTGACATGTAGGAGTGAAATTTCAATGGCTCATGTGGCTTTTGATCAAAATTTTAGTGCTTGAATCCAGTGGTAAGCACATTCGTTGACTTCAAAGAGAAAAGTTGGACCACTCAAACACAAAGTTCAAAGAACCTGCAAGGTGTAATGATGGGTCTTCTTTAGCACCTTGCTCAGTTTTGTCTAGTTTTATTCCTCACCATGAAATACTTTACTAAAAGCAATACTGAGATACCTATTAGATTATTTTTGAAAAAACGAACACATACATCTAAAAAACCTGTGCAAACAAAAAATCAAGGATGGCTTCAGTAGGTAAAGCAAGAGCTTATTGCAGACACAGGCTTATTTTCTATTCCTTTCACAAAACATAATATACAAGTCTTTGATATTAGATGCACTGTATGACATAATTCTGTATGATTTCTGGGGAGAGGACAAGGACTCTCAGTACTAATGATGAAATTGTGATTAGTCTTTGGCACTTTCATGTAAAGCTGCAGCTTGGAGAGATATTTCATATCACTAATTTTACTTTGAACATAAATTTCTTAGTCACATGTTTTGGAGAAAAAAAAGGAGTAAACTTCAAGCTGTTTTGATAACATTAATATAAGATAAAACCTATGTATTTTCCATGAGAGGCAGTCAGTCACTAAATTATCCCATAGATGAGTGCATGAGCAATCTAATCTGTTGTCGAGAAGGCATATACCTCAGGTAACAATGATGTGCCACTATGATTGCTAAAGATGACTTTTACTAGTCTCAAGACCATATGATTTTCAGATAACAAACCATAACCTAGACTGAGAGGCTATCCTGAAATTACTCAACTAAAATTCTTAGTTCTTGAAGACAAAGCTGAATCCCCACTACCAGTGAGAAACGGGCAATAGAAAACTTCTAAGGTGCACATAATGCAACGGATATCACATTATTTTTCCCTGGTGTCTCAATTCTTTCATTTTTTAGGCCTAACCAAATATGAAAACATTAAACACAATCTCTGAGCTCAAAGCCACTTCTCAAATTGCCAAGTATAAAACTGTTATTGAAGGGCTCTGTTCTGTTTATCATATTAAGATACATTTTTTGGATGAAAAAATGCTAGATTGCAAGTGTAACATAATAGAACCAGCAAGCACTGCCAGCAGGTCTGAGGAGGAGAGAATAATTCAGAGATATTGTCATCTGTAGGCCAATTTATATTGTCAGACAGCAGGTTCACATTAGTCTCTGATGTCACTGCAATAATAGCATAATATAACAATTGAGCAAAGAATACCTGTGGGGTATAGCTATCCAGTGTGGTGTATCTATAGTTGTTAAAGCATTTCAGAATTCATTCAAAGCAGAAGCAGCAGAAGACCAGGATTAAAAGAAGAGTGAGAAATGGTGTTCATAAAGACTTCTGAATATTTTAGTCCTTGTTTTGCAATGATGAAGCAAGCATAATGTTGTATTTCATTGATTCAGTGCGTTCATGATTAAAAAAAAAACTAATGTAGCAATTTAGGGGTTTTGTGTTTCCTTTTTTTTTTTTTCCTATAACAAGAAAAAAAAAAGGTTTTTAAACAGTTTCCCGCGGCAGGCATAATGTGCATCTGTGCTCTGATTTACTGCACATGCTGCCTTCTCTAGCATCATGTTAAGTTAGGGTATCAGCATGGTAGGTCACACAGTGGGAGTGACCTTTTGCTAATCACTACACATCAGTTACTACTGGCACACAGCTCATTACTAAGAAACCCTCCAACTAGCCGGCTTTCAAATCCACTTATGCTTTGATTTCTTTTATTTTATTTTCTCTTTTCTTTTCTTTTCTTTTCTTTTCTTTTCTTTTCTTTTCTTTTCTTTTCTTTTCTTTTCTTTTCTTTTCTTTTCTTTTCTTTTCTTTTCTTTTCTTTTCTTTTCTTTTCTTTCTTTCTTTTCTTTTCTTTTCTTTTCTTTCTTTCTTTTCTTTTCTTTTCTTTTCTTTCTTTCTTTTCTTTTCTTTTCTTTTCTTTCTTTCTTTTCTTTTCTTTTCTTTTCTTTTCTTTTCTTTTCTTTTCTTTTCTTTTCTTTTCTTTCTTTCTTTTCTTTTCTTTTCTTTTCTTTCTTTCTTTTCTTTTCTTTTCTTTTCTTTTCTTTTCTTTTCTTTTCTTTTCTTTTCTTTTCTTTTCTTTTCTTTTCTTTTCTTTTCTTTTCTTTTCTTTTCTTTTCTTTTCTTTTCTTTTCTTTTCTTTTCTTTTCTTTTCTTTTCTTTTCTTTTCTTTTCTTTTCTTTTCTTTTCTTTTCTTTTCTTTTCTTTTCTTTTCTTTTCTTTTCTTTTCTTTTCTTTTCTTTTCTTTTCTTTTCTTTTCTTTTCTTTTCTTTTTTCTTCTTTTCCTTTCTTTTCCTTTCTTTCTCTCTTTCTTTCCTCTAGACTTCAGATTATGCTTTTACATAAAAGCTTCTGTTGTGCAATTTTGTCAACTAGGGTTCCAAAGTCAAAAAGGCACCCAGTTAATTTTGCACTATTATAAAAAGAGCCTGAAAATTCATACTGAAGGTAGGCCTGTAATCTTGGGTTTCATTAAAAAGGTCAGAACACTTCTACTCACCACCTATTATTAAAATGTTTGAGGGCTGCCATTAATTTGATTTTTTAGGACATAGAAATCTCACTGGAAATTAGAATGTAATCCTGCTGTTGCTTTACTGACACTTTTCATAGGGTAGGATACGGCTGCAGGGACTAAGAGCTCTCCTGCAATTTATAATTGGTTACTTTGGACAAATGGCAGGTGACTAATGCAAGACAAACTGTTTGCACAACCTGGGAGCACTGGGTTTAATTTCAGTTTCTGAAAGAGGGGAGAAAGTGTTTCTATTGACATTGAACCTCGAGCTGTCCCCTGCCAATACATCTGCCACTTTTAATACACAACACCTCCCTCCACTCCCGACAATGTGATTATTAGAGGTACAGAATTCAATAGTTTAAGAATACAAAACAGAACTGGAGCAAAATGAAATGGTTTTTAACTTACCGGCCATTTGCTGAATGCCGCTGAAGGCACCCAAGTTACTGGAGGAAGTTGCTTGCTGCAGAAGCTGCAAATTAACAACACAACACAGCAATCTATCTGACATTAATGTAACAAATGAAGATAAAACTAAAATGAGCTATCATTTCACATTTGGAGTATTTATGCTTTCCTTTACATTTATATAGTCTCTTGCTTCTGTCTATTGTTGGAATGAACATCCCTAGAGTCAATGCTGTAAATTCATATTAATGTCTAATCTCTATTAAGAAACACAGAGACACAAGGGAAACTCAATAACATTTCTGCTTTAAAACAATTAATCAATTTATTCTTTTTAACAACCAGGTGTTAAATCCATTTAAACCAACATAGCGTGACTAATTACAACCCTCTGTAGTCTAGTAGTTACCATAACTCATCTCTGTCAATCATGGTCCATTCTCCCCCACTCCCTTGAATTCAGTTTTTTTCTTTATTATCTTTATGAATCAAGCACACAGATACTCATTAGACATGTATTTGTATTTAACAATTTAGCCTACTTCAGTATTAATTAGCCTACCTCAGTACTAATATATGTTTTTGATTGCCAGGTAAATTGCTGTTTATAATTATAGCACGATACCAAAACATTGTATGCATACAAATTACGTATTTATGCGTACACAGTACATATATATGGACGCATCTATTTGTCTAGTTTGGGACCATCAGGAACTCTCCAAGTTATCCCAAGGTGCTTAACCTGACATCTCAGCTCCAGAGCCACCAAAGGCAGAGGCTCCCTCTCGGCTGTGCTGCCAAGGATTCTCTCCTGGCCATCCAGGACTGAAGACACATGGCTGTGGATTTCAGATTTCTCCATCAGGGCAAGCAGTTAACATCTGTTTCTCTTCTTACAAATTGACCAAGAAAAACACCATTTTAAATTTATGAGAAACAAATTGCTTTCCCCTGCCATCTTCACTTTCTGTCCCAGGTAGTATGACCCATGCATGTTTAACACTGACAAGACCACACATTAAAGTGAAAGCCATTTCCAAATGAAAATGTGGAAAATTAGACAACCGAACCACAACATTCTAGTTTGAAGGCTGCACCACACAGATATGGCCCCTACAGTGTTCAGGTGCCTATTTGCCCTCCTCTAAGGAAGAACTTAAATTTTATTCCAGCTATAAACCCCAGACTCTAACATTGAAAAGCACAATAAAACTAATGGAATCAAATTTTATTTTGCAGCATAAGTAATCTTTAAATGCTTGCCCTGGACAGCACTGACACATCTTGAAATGTTTATTCAAATTCCCGGTTATTTATTTTTAGACCATGTGATAAACATACTGAGCTTTTTATGAAGAAGGAGACATGCTACGTATCCTGGAGGACTTAGCAATTTATTGCAGGGTTTTTACTATAGCTGATTTACCACGGTTCTAAAATAAATACAGCATAATAAATAAATACAGCCACTGCCTTGGAAATGCACTTACAGCTAGGTATTGTGGTGTGAGTCCTCCAAGACCTGTGAGGTTTCCCCAAGTGGCAGTATTGAGCTGTTGCATCTGCTGTGCCAACTGCTGCTGCAAACGCCGCTGCTCCTTGTCCTTCTGGGTGTCAGCAAACTTCACTACGATTGGCGAAGAGCAGCCCTGTGGTTAGACAGATGGGGAAAGACAGAAGCGTTAAACACGCCGAGTCACCCTCGCATCGTGAGCTCAGCCGTGACCCCCAGGGCCACCGTGACCGGATTGCTCACCCTCTCTCTGTGATTGGCATATGTAGGACTGCAAGGACTCAGATTTTCAGCTTCTTAGGAAAAGAGGCAATGGAGAAATTATTGATTCACCATTTCTTTTTATAAAGCACCTTTCCTCAGGCTCTCTTTTCCTTCCAGCTATCAAAATTTCTGCCAGAGACGGCAAAGTGTACCAGTCCTCTTTAATTAAGCTTCACAGCTGATGAGATGGACGTGATGCTTTGTTTGCAGTCTGTTTTCAAGGCATCGCCAAAGGGAGAGGTGTCCAAGCTCCCTGCTGCCAGGGACCACACAGTCAATGCCACCCTGCCACCAGGCTCTGGCTGTGCTGTCATGCTGGGTGCAGCTGGCTTGTGTATCCTACATAAACAGACTGTAAGCAACAGATTTACTGCAGTGCCCATCATCAGTGGGTCACCAATCCGTTGTATAACTAGGACCCCCAGCCCCAAGTGAGCACAAAGGGTGATGTTGCTAGGACAATTCACCCACCTGCGGTCTGCTCCCAGGCACCCTTTGTAAGCACCCTTGAGATGTGAACAAAGGGCAGGATGAAGACCAGAAGTGACTAGTTTTGGTGACAGAAGCCCATTCTTAATTGCCACCACTTCTTCTATTGCTTCTATGAGCCTCTTGTTATATGATACAATAAGGACTGTAAGACATGTTAGGAAACAGAGAGGCTGTAAGACAGAACCAGAGATCTGGTCTGCAGCCTACTCCTCACCCATGGCTGAGGGACCCTTAAGAAGTAGGAGGTCATGGACCAGATGGACACATGGACTTGAGGTAAGTTGGATACTTCCCTGGGACTTCAGGTTGGGTATTTGTGGGCAAAGTCACTGAGAGAACAAGACATGTGAATATGAAATATGTCTCTGTTGCTCTCGCTCTATTATTTTTCTTTCATTAAGGCAAAAATATTTTATTTTTTAATATATTTTAACCTTTCAAGTCTTCATTTTCTCAGACTAAGGGGGCAAACTATATACTGTAATGATTCAGTTCTTCATTCAAGCGTTTTGTGAGTCACAGAAGTTGTCAATCCATTTCATACTGTTTTCCAAATTCAAAGGATCCAATGAGTAACTCCCCTCTGCCCTCCATGCTTTGTTATACTAATTTTTTGTCTAATTTGAATCTGAACACAGTGATAGGATTGAAAGGTGACTCAAGTTCAAAAATTACAGCAGCACTTCAGTCAACGTGTATAGCGTGGGATGGGGAGCAGGGTTATACTTAACCTAACTCTCCCCATGGCTGCTCTCAACACCAATGTGAACTTCTTCAGAAAAGTTCCTGTCCTCTATTATTTCCAAAAAACAGCCATCTACCTTTTCTGTGAAGTACCTCACACCAGGACAAATGATAAGAACATTCACAGTCAGCAGCTGAAATGATGAAATAAACCACAGTAATAAAATCTCTTGTACGAAGATTTCCCATCAACACTGTTCCTTTAGAAATATCTTAGAAAATTATCAATTGTGATTTATTATTCCACCTTCAACTTCTTTCCTGTGTGTTCCATTGTAAAAATGTATTTCAGTGTTTCAGAGAGGAAGAAAGGAGATACATACCACTCCAGCAATCAAATAAAGATTATGAAGGAGTCAGTTTGTTACACAATTACCTCTCTCCAGTGATTTTAGTACTAATAGTAAAACTAAGACCCTTTAAAAAAAAAAAAAAAGAAAACAAAAAGAAAAGAAAAAGGAGCTGGGGGTGGAGGGTGTGAGAGAGATTTTTCTGGTTTTGCTAATTAGAAAAGCAAATTGTTTCTATTTAATATGAGGTTTGGTAGCACTGGGCTAAGAAAAACCAGAACTTACTGCCTTCTACCTAGGTGCACAGGAAAATCAGGTCTATTTCCAAAGTAATAGAAATTAATTTCAAAGGAAGAAATATTATATGGTTATTTCAGTTCTTAATTCAGCAGCTCAGCACTCAACACTACAGCTTACATCGAATTTATGAATGTTTAAATGTCAGTAAATTGTATAAAAAACAATATCTCTGCAATTTATGAATCTATAATTCTTTTTTTCGCTGTCTGCTCTATATTTCATCACTTCATCATTTTCAAGAGAGCAAACATTCTGAAGACTGAAATTATATGTCGCAAGTGGCTCTGTATGAGAAAAGGGTTGTTATTGTTGCATCAAATTTACTCCTTGATAACAAATTAGTGTCTTCTACTGGTGCTGCATTTGAATGCCTTAAACAAACACACAAAAAAACTCCACAGAAATGAGATAGAAGAGCAAAAACTTAAAGCAGCAATTTATGTTTTAAAATCAGTTGATTTCACCAGGTCAGAAAGTCAGGTGGATAGAGCAGTAAGAGAATTTATTATCTAGGAGATGTGCTCATCTGGAAATTAACATCTCCATTGTACTTTCAGCCCACTTTGAACATTCATCTTGGGCATCGATGCATGCCAAAGAACCAAAAATACTGAAATTAGAAAAAAAATTTTTACAGTAATTGGGTTGATATTTAATTATGTAATGCATATTGCCCTCCCAGACCACTTTTGTTTGCAAAAAACATGACACAAAAATGTCCAAAGACCACTCTTTTAGGCTGAGAGTTCAGATTTAATACTAGGTAACCCAAGTTAATTTTGTGCTAGAAGACTATGGGCAAAAGTGAGTAAAATTTTTTTTGGCTTAAATAATGATTTTTAGTTTATGCTCTTCCATTTTGTATCTTGAAAGGAGGCTTCCAGCACACACATAAGGTGAATCTCCCTTCCTCATTCAGTGGCATGGTATTTCCAACCCATCTAGTGCCATTTACTTCCCAACATCTTGTGCTGGGTTCATATTTTTCTTTGTGTTGGCAAGAGATGACGTACAGACTGTGTTGAGCCCCTCGCCCAGAGAGCTGGAGCATGTACTGCTTCCCTCCAAGAAGTGACTCTCAGCCTAAGATCAACTGACAAAAGACCAAAGTTCAAAGTGCAAAATATTTGGAGTCACCTTGCCAATTTGGGGATCTCATTGATGATGTCTCGAAAGGTGTTGAGAAGTATTTTGACCCAAGAGTAACTATTCTCTAGAACTAATGTCAACAGCAGTATCACATTCAAAGCGCAGCCTCTTTTGGAGCACTGCATACAACAGAAGAATGGGCCAATTTGTCTGGAAGGTATTATCTCTTTGATTTTACCTTCTTCTGAAGTTGAGCTGTGTAAAATTAATTTGGCTAGACAGAAAAATACATTAAAACACATGGAAAATATAGGTAAAACACAATATTACCAATAAACATTTTCTTTTTACTTGGAATCAAACCCAGCAAAACGTATAGATCTGAATTAATGGAGCAGTGCATGGCAGAGAAATTACTACGACTATTATTTCAGAGACTCAAAGTGGCAGCTTTTTCACAATATACTGTCAGACTGCACAGATTCTATAGCATCAGCTTTCTAGTAAAGATAATTTCAATTATTCCCATGTCATTGGCAGATTCTCATCTAAAACTGCATACTTGGGCTCTAAAAATGCATTGCACTGAAAAGAAAACACATCGATTATAAAAGAAGCTGAACCAAATTCAAATGTGATGTTTGGAATGAAAATAGCTTTCCAATGCTGATATCATTACTTGTAGTATACAGGAAACAGTGACATTTTCATGCACTGGCTTGACTTTATCTTCTCCTCCTTCTCCTCTCTCCACCCTCCCACCCCTGGTCTCCCCCCTTGGCTCGTTACACAAAGCAGCTCAACGACATGACGCAATAATGATTGTTTAGCACCCAGCATGCTTTGGGAGACTAGAGCATTGCAAAGAAAAATCACTGAGAAAAAAGAAAATAAAATAAAATTGAAGGGTCCTGGTGGAAAAGAAAAAAAAAAAAAGAAACAAGTGCACATAACATCAATGCCACCTTCGAGAAAAATCATCACTACACGAAGATACAGTATACATAATACAGTATAACATGCACTCTCCAATGATAAGCTAGAAGATCCAGAGTAAGTAAAGACTTCATACTTGTGCGGTTTTTTGTGCAAAATTCTGAAAGACCATGACAAAAATCACAGACTGAAAAAAGTTTTGAGATTGCCAGACAAGCCGTGGCATTCGATAACCACTCCAATGAGCAGGGCGTTACCCTGCAGCTATATTGACAGTAAGTGAACAGGTTTAAAGTTTTGTGTTGCTCATCATGACAAAACACAAGGCCGTAGAGGCAGTTTGGGAGGAAATAAAGAGTGTTGCTTGCCAGGGGACAGCCACAAGAGTGCTCTGCAGGAAGTGCCACACTTTGATATGCTCTGTCATCATTAGCATTTTTATTGGCTACACGAAGAAGGAGAAATTATATTAACTTAAAAAGAAATTCTATTTGCAGAAAAACACATGCACTAGTAACTCATCGTGGCCAGGTTAAATGTCTATAGAGATTTTTCTCAGAGCAGCACAAACCACAACACTTAAAAATCTCTTTAAAAGAAACAAAGATTTTTCTTTGGGGATGTGTGTGTTAAAATTAAAGGTAATTACTCATCAGATATACTCTGAGTATGACTGAGGAGTGGTATTGACAGCATTTTTAATTCCT
>NW_009953811.1:4431644-4448465 GCF_000747805.2 Chaetura pelagica
GATCAAGAGCTGTGTTTGGGTACCACAGCAACCTTACTGTGTTCTTCCAGGTCATAAAGAAAAATAAGCTTCATAATGAGAGGTAGAGTGAGTTGGTAAAAAGTTTAAATCTGTGATTGTCATGTGTCTGATCTGGTCCAGGAGAGCATGGCTTTACCATTCGCAATCATTTGCACAAAGAAAACAAAGAAAGGGCAAATGATACAGTACTGTACCTCCATGGTCTGAGACTGGTGCATGGCTTTGATTGCATTCTGTGCCATTGCCCTTGTAGAAAATGTGACAAACGCACAGCCTGTGGGAACAAGGGGACAGGGAGCAGGAAAGACAAAAAACAACAAGACAAAAGGGTTGGACGCTTGTTAAACCAACACAGTCTACGAGAACGGCCACAAGACGACACTGTTCTCAGTAGTACATAAAAATAAACAACTTCTCTAGTTTATTTATCGACAGTGCTGACTTGCTAATCTGACCATAGATGAAAGAAAAAAAATTAGGTGGGGATGGGTGAGAAGAAAGGGTTTTTTCATTTTTTAAAAAAATTTTTAAATTTTATCTTATTTTATTTAATTTATTTTTGTTCTTTAGCCACAGGGTTTAAAATAAGTAAGACTTTTATGTAGACTTTGGTTTGCATAGTTTGGTCTATTCAGACCATGCATTAACAATTGCTTGCTAGGGCTTTTGTGCAGGTAAATTCTGGATACTAAATAAATGACTGGCATCACTGGCAGTTGAACTGGGAATTTAAAGAAGCCCATGAAGTCATATATTTCAGTGATGCACCAAGAACAACCATACAAGTAAGGATGAAGAAAGACTCCACTGTGTACCCTCTGACTAAGTGTGAAAAGACTCAGACAAAATTCAGTAATGTAGGTGGAATTTCAACATTTAAGAAAATAACATACTAAAAATAAAACTGTTTATGATTTTTATTTCTCCGAGTCCTAAGTACAATTATTTGATCTATGAAAGCTACCAACAACTCAAACAATTCTGAAGCTATATGCATGAATACCTAAACAACCACTTTTCTCCTTTCTCAGCCTTTTAAATTGTAATGAAAAGCCAGTAGGCTAATGCTTGGGTTATTTTTCCACCCTTTTACTATTATCAGTCATCCCTACTCTGGGCATGGTACTGGTCAACTTTTTCAGTGCATGACTCACTGCCCTTTTGACTAATAAAAACATTGCCTTCTGAGATTTACATTTTATTCTTCATGCACCCTTGGGTATCTTAAAGAAAAAGACTGTGAAATTAATGCAGATTCAGGCTGATTTTGTAATAATACCATGGCACACTAAAAGCTTAGCTAAAGCAACACAGACTTATTTCACTTGTGATCTCTAATGACTTTAAAAGTGCATTGATTTTCAGCTCCCTTAGCCTTGCACAGTTTGAACTTAGGTTTCAGAGAATAATTTAGTGTTCCACTCAATTTCCTCAAAACATTATTATTATTACTACTTAAAAGATTTCCAAATGAAGCAAATCTAAGCACTGAGAGGCTAAAGCATATTGTCATTTTGGAGCTAATGCATGAGAGCTACATTCTGGCATAAAAAATACAATATTGTTGCCCCTGTGGCCAATGGGCAAAATAAACCATTTTGCAATCCAACAAGCAGCAGATTGTTTGGTTTATGCAAATCAATTTGAGGCACAAAATACCTTTTCTTTTTGTTCTGCATGTACCTGGTAAGATTATCAAGTCAAGACTGTATTCACATTTTAATCAAACAACAGTAAGAGAAAGCAATGCCTGATCATTACCCAAAAGCACTACATCTACTCATGAAAATAAAGTCAATGCATTTTTGCATCATGCGGTATTTTTTTTCTTCTCTTTAATGTAAAGGCCCTTGATCCAAGAGAACCTAATCTGACTGATGTACCTCTGACTGATAAGTGAGCATGATAAAATCAGAAGTCTGAATTCTTTTATGCAAGCTTCATGGCACTGTTATGACTACATATTTCTCAGGTAACATAACAGCTGATGATGTCTTACTGCTGTTTCGCCACGCTATGCATTGCTATACTATTCTTATTCAGCAACAAATTTCTGTCAGAGAAAATGATGTAACACAACAGCTGTCTGTACAGCAATCTAGACAAAATGTGCAGTAGAAGGGTAAATAAACTACAGTACCTCTGCTAGTTTCCATATTGCTGCTGTGCACTAAAATTAAAGAGGCTCAAATTTACCATCAGTCTCAAAGTAATCGCTTTAAAAAACATTTCTGTTATTATCATTAACAGAGGAAATAACACCAAGCTTTTTCATTTATTGTCCTGCAAATTCAATGGGGGATGAGCACAAATAGAGATACACTGGAGGGCAGGCAAGAAACCCCATACAGAGCTTTGAATAATATTGTTTATAATGGTCAAGAAACTGCTTCATTCACTTCTTTCCCTCTCATTATCCAGGAGTGTGTACCATAGTGACAATTACTGAATGGAGGTTTAGAATGCATCAGAAGCATGTAAAATGTCAACAAATATCAATAAGACACAGTTTATGCATTTATCACAATTTCTACCCAGCAGTACTGCTGTAAGTAACTTACTGAGAGATGTTGCAATTAGCAGGTCTCAAAAGACATGTGAATCAGCAAAGAAATAAAGCTGTGCTCCTCTCAAGATAAAGCAGGCTCTCTCTTCCCTCCCTTAAGCTTTTTCTCTTTTAAACCACAAAGCTCAGCTGTTGGGGACTCTCAGTGCCCAACGCTGCCACAAAACCTCCTGCCTCGTTCCTCAGCCCAAATCATTCCGCGTGGATCCCGTTGCCTTTGTTCTGGAGTGAAAAGACCTTGGTAGCAGATCTCTGTAAAGTGCCATATAGCGAGCTCCCAATTTAAAAGAAACTTGTTCTCTGGGCAAGGGGAATGCCTGATGAATGAGGTTATGCAGCTTGAATATGTGCATTCAGAAACAGCATTCCACTGAGAAGACGGGACTGCATTTTAATTACAGTTTGCCAGCCAGAGGCTACAAGGTTAGGTCCCCTTGTTATCTCCAGTCAGCAGGCCACTTCCCCCCAATGGACAGTGGCCGTTTGCACAGTAAATATCCTACTTGCCTCAACAACCAAGGTAAAAATTCAGTACACAATCTTCTAAATTATTTGAAAACCCAGACCTTCAGTTGGTAGCATCAAGCACCCCAATTAAATGCTAGCTAATTTAAATGGACATTGCTACATCTGCTCACATTCAAGGGTTAGTTTTTCAGCTACCAAACCTGGACACTTGCAAAATACGCAAATTTATTAAGTGTACACATATATTCTTTTATGTGTGAACCATGGGATCCTTTCCTTCCTGACCAGACTGCCACAGTGGAGGGGAGCTAAGCTTCTATCATAGGATTCAGTCCACTTAACTCAGTCACTGAACTTTCATTCATTTAACATTCATTTAACATCCAATCAGTGAAGTTGCAGATATAATGCAAGTATTGAGAAAAGCTCTTCTGAGATGCTTAGGCTCTGCCATAGTTGATGGCAGTGCCTTTAATTTTCTATGTGGGGTACCTATGCACTCTAGGAAGCTGGTTTTGTTGGGCACCTAGGATCTAATCAGAAGCCCATGTTTAAATACACTGGATTTCACTCATTTAAGCCAGATGAGCTTTGCCTGAACCATCCTGTACTCTTTCTGCAGTAGCTTCTGAGGGGCTGGGAAAACCAGTTTCAGCACACTTACTCACTGTATCTCATGGACAGAGGTGGTCTTTTGGGAACATACTGCTAGCTTTAGGACCGTAAATCACAATTACAAGAGGACAAGACTAATCAGATTTCATGCCTCGTGGTGCAAGGAAACAAGAAAAATTTCAACAGCCTTTTACCCCATCCTATGAAACACTGCATTGATTGTAGTGCCGTGGGCTGAGATCTTCTAGACCAACAGCTACAAGCAAATTACTACTGTTTTATCATACTGAGTCCTGATGCTCAATTATTCCCTTCTTACTGGAGCTATGGAGCTCTCTGGGAGAGAAAACATGAAGATGGTGATATTTCTAGCTAATTCCTTGAAATGACTTTGTTTTGTACCACCAGCCAGCTAACCACAAAAAAAAAAAAAAAAAAAAAAAAAGAAGATAGTTTTGTAAATATGGCCAAACTGCAAGTGACCTTGCAATTATTTATCACCCCTACTTTCAAAATGTCAGGGGTCACTAACAAGAACGAAAGGGGAGGCAGAAAGGAGGTCTAAGTTTTAGTTGCTTCTCCAAGGCTACCTTCTCACCCTGTACACCAGAGAAATAACTGACAGGGAAAAGGCTTCTCAAAGTAATTTTCTCTTCCAGACAGAATGACAGGGTGGCACCTAGCCCTGCTGCAGAGGAGATTTTGGAGTACATTATCACATTTGCCATCTCTGCTGAAAGAACATCTAAACTCATGGGATTGGTCCTTACCCCCCTCCTGAACTGAAAGAGAGTTTTGAAGAGGTTGTAAAATCAGAAAAGCTTCTTCCTCAACCCGTGCTGTCCCAAACCTAGGGCTCAATGCTCAAGTGATTGAATTATTGCAAATATTTAAAAAAGCTTAGCACTGCTCCATTTCATCTGCTTCACTTGATTCTTCTCATCTCAAACCGAATGTTTGAAACATTCAGTCAGCAGTTCACACACAGTCAAACACAACATCAGTACTTGTGAGCTGCAAGTGAAGTAGAACGTTTTTAAATATGGAGGCCTCAAGGTAAGGGGTCTGATTTCATACCTACATAAGAAACCTCCCACATAAAACTAGTGTGGTCTACCAGAGGTTTCAAAGCCCCCAAACCCTCAATGACACCAAGAGGAGATGCAAAACCCCTAGACACTTTTGAATTGAGCCTAAAGTTAAAAATGGAAGTTTAAAAACCATGGCTTTAAAGTTCTGGAGATGAAAGACAGGCAGATGTAATCAATAAATAAAAAAACCATACATAGGGACCCTGCTGACACAGAAGAAGGCTCCAGAGATTTTCAAAGTCATCCGAGCAATCACAGTACTACGTATGGTGGCTGCACAGCAGGTGATGTAATGGTTGCACTACAGCTTCCTAGTTCACCATAAACAAGGTTTTTCTTGACTTTCTGTGAAGAAACAATACTGAAAAGCTGCCAAAATACTCCTGCAAGAAGCATCTGGGATCCTCTGAGATGAAAGCCTCTATTTAAAGAAAAGATAAGGTTCAAATAAAAAGCTATGGAAATTGATAAAAATAAGCTCCAGTTGTGTTAAAATATTTCTATCTGAGATTGCAAAGTAGACTTCCCTTTTCTACACTGTGTTAGTATTGTACAGTCTGAAGGAAGGTCCAGCCTGGGAAACAGCCTTCTAATGAAGACATCACCCTCAAATCCATCTTAGAGGTTAAAATACATTTCAGTTACAAATTAAGACATTAGATTGTGTATTGTACAGACGGTTTGTCATTAGTTATTGCTTAAGACACACACCAACATGTCTGAGACCAAGCGCAACAACTCAGCTCTAAAACATTTTGAAAAAGCCACAGTGAAGCTTTTCAGTTTATGCATTTCAAGCACCAAAAGGTAACAAGATGCATGTCCTGTTAACATGCCTCATCTCTTTGGCTTTACTGACTTCTCTGGACTATCGACCACATGACAGTTTCTAGATTTTAAATTTCCTGAAGTTAACGGTTCCTTCAAAATGTTTCTAATTGCACGGTTAATTAACCATGCTGCAAAGTACAGACTTCTGTAACTGCAATTTACACAAAACCAGAATCAAACGGGTAACAAAGACCACATTCTCTAACAGTGCCTCAATGACCCTGTCATTGGAATAAAAACTCTTATAAATTATTTCATTTCAGACTTCACTCTGGGGAGAGGTTGCTGCAAAGCTGCAGTAATGGAAATCTGAGATGTAGTTATTGGCCAAAGGCCACCAGAGACACTGGTCACTTGGATGTGTTTGTTCCTTCCCAGTTTCAAAAGAGTTTCAGCAGAGGAAAAAGAAAATTAAATGTGCCATGATGATTTGAAAGAATTAAAATGTTACCACATCACAGCAAAAGAAACAAGGCATGGAGGTGTTTCTGAAAAGCAACTAAAAGTACAGCACTTGTACCATGCTCATTTCCCATGACTCACGCACAGGTGGCCCCTGATCCAGGCTGTTGTCATGGCTGGCATTTCAAGTTACTTGAGCTCATGAAAGAGCAGCAAATATTGATAAGGAAAAAGAATTAGATATAAAATCTCCTCACCTACCCTTCACTACAATTAATTATTATGCAAATACTAATGTTCTTTTACTGATTCATCGAGAAAAACCCTGAATCTGAAAGTATGAATGGCTTTGCATGAAATTAAACTGCCTGATCATGATCTAACTCTCCATGTTACTTCTAACCAGCTCTTAAAGCAAAGCAAGAAAAAAAATATCCCTATAATCAACGTCTGCAGAAATGTTCACTTGTCCCATGTGCCTGGTGATGTTTTGTTAAAAATTCATACAATTAGGAGCCTAGAAGATGTAAGAATATGCATTTGGAGCTTTCCAACAATTGTTATGGTGTATCCAACCGTCTGTACGTGTTATTAGCGGCTTTTTTTCCGAGCATGCTATTAACCCAGTTGACTTCTTTCTGGTATCTGTTATATAAATCTGCATTTAGCAGTACAGTAGAGTAAGTTGCTGTGTGGTGCTCCTGTGATAAGCATAAGAGGATTTTTTTTTTTTAATCATCATTATGGACAGTAATAATTCTGAGAGCGATACAGAGATATTGATCCACTGACCTAAAAATAGGTGTTTTACAAAGGCAGAGGAGCATTGCTATCCCTATTTTAAGGAATGGGACAACAGGGAGATGATGAGAGAGCAACTCACCTACAGTCAATACAGTGCATTAGTGGCACAGCTACAAATCAAACTTGAGTATTTCTGGCTATTTCTGCACACTCCAGCTATCATGTCTGCGTTGGCATCTGTGGCCACATAGACATTACACAGTGCAATGAGTCAGGAGGTCTGAAAGTTTCCTTAAGCCGTTTACAGTAAGTGATTTAAAATCTTAATCATCTGAGGCAGTTCACTTCTGCTTTTTCATGATAATGAAGCTTAGCACATGATATCACAATCATGAATTTTTGTAAAGCATACTTAGCTCTTCAGAAAAAGTGCTGGATTAAATAACCCTGCAGGCTGAATCCTTCTCTTCGAATAATGAATACAGTACAGGCAGTGGCACGCTTCTTTAGATAGTCCCAAGAACCCTGCTAAAGGGAAGGCCAGTGTCTGTGGCTGTTGAGTCCCTGGTTTCTTTATCTCTACAGCCAACAGGGTATTTTTATTTTTTAATACTTTTCACATGTAGGAATTACTCACTGCTAGCTGACTATTTTCACAAGGACTATCCCAGAGCCTTCAGAAGGGGATGCCTTTTGGTTGCTGCCTATTTCTTGTAGCTGGCTGGAATATAACAAGTTACAGATATAAACAACATTTATTTCTTAGATGCAGCAGCGAACAACAGTAGGGGAAAAAAAATTACTGAAGGAAAAAAATACTGTTTCTTTAAAACATACTTCTCCATTTCTGGAGCTTCATATCATTATTTGAGTCATGTTTTATAGATGAATTTCAAACAGCTGACAATAGGAATTTGGAGTGGAAATGCTGATGGTTCATTATCAGTACTGACAGCAATGGGTGTGACTTTATTAAAGTTCTGTCAACTCTTGGATAGAAACTACAATAGAAACAACCAGTTCAGTCTCTCTCCCTCTCTCTCCTTATCTTAGCACTTATATCACACTCATCACAAAGTGTTACATTTTCCTTTGATGCCACAGGATGAGATTTCTCCTATTGAAGCCATGTGGCACACTACAACCCTACACCCTGCCTACGAGCTGAGAGCAGACCTTCACCATCCTAGCTGTACAGCTGCTGTTGAAGTGTAGGCATAGCCTAAAAGTCAACTGAAAGCTTTTTACCCTTTATTAAGAAAAAAACCAAAAGCAGCACAAACCAAAACTCTCCTGTTGAATAGTGTAACCCGGTGTTATTCTTCGCAACTATCTGCTGGTAATAAAGATAATTTGCATAAGCCCTTTAACAAAGCTTGAAAGTTGGCATAAATATCAATGGATGTAACTTTCAAGCTCTTTTCATCCAAGATACCATGATGTGCACTTGTTATGCAATTGAAAAGAAATGCCAAACAGAAGTTACTGGCTCATATTTCAATCTCACTGCTGTGAGCACCATGAATTCCTGAAGGCTCTGGCACTGTGAGGACAGTGTTTTCCTAAGACAGTGACTATTCTTCATTCACCCCTCTGTGGCTGAGAGGGAAGCACATCCAGATGGATGCTGAGAAAACAAATACTGTTTGCGGCAAAGGGAACTCACATCTTGGAAATAGTAACATGAATTAAAACTTGTTAAGTACTGGAACTCATTATGAAGGTTTAACTGTAAAAATTCTCCATCTTCCTTTAGTGAAGCAGCTTTTCACACTGGACTTTTCAGCCAAGCCCCCTCCATTGCAAATCTACCTTAGCACTTTTCATTTCAACTGCAGTACCAACCATTTTCCCAACACTTTGCCTTCTCTCATGGAGTGGTGGTTTTGTGAAGCTGATAAACATCTGCCTGAAAACCTGGTTGGCACAGCTGAACTAATTTTCAAGTGTGAACATGGGTGTGTAGAAAGCAATTCAAGTTTAACAAGGCATGATGCATGAGGGCATGAGAGAATATCAATCGTGATTGTGACCGAAATAAATCCAAGTGGCAGAGAGGATACAGCTCTGCTCTGGCTACTGGTGTGTGACCTACCTGGACTGAGATCTTCAGCCTCCAGCAGAAGAGAGCAGCACATTAACTCTAAGGCTCTGCCTGATACATTGGTCACATGCTGTAAAAATCTCAGCTTCTGATTATTGTGAGATGGCTATTCAGGGCAGAACAAAACTACCCCACCAACCTCACTTACTCTGTTGGATTTCATAATTAGCTTTTCTATGCTTGTACTACGTCCAGTGTCTGGTGAATAAAAGCAAGTACACAGTGGGATTTCTATGCATCTCAGGAAAGATCCATTTCTTTGTTGGGTGATGCTGAGGAGTCAATTAAATCTTTATGGGGATCAAAATATCTGATGCCCAAATCTTTTTATTTCCTTAGCTACTTTCCCACTCATGTCTTTCACCATCCCTTCCCTGTGCTACTTACAAAATGAAATAAGTGAAAATCGGAAATATTTGCTTTGTCTCAGTGTTGGGTCTAGAAAGATAATGACAGCACTTGACTCCATCACTTAACTTTCATTACTGAGCTGCAGGAACCAACCTCAGATCTTTCCTCTAGCTTTCTCCCAAGGCAAAAGACATGATCTTGAGTCTCTCCTTGCTTGAACCTGGCCCCAAAAGTTTTGGGATCACCCACTAAGCATGCATAAATGTCATACATTTTCTTGGTGCTCCCTATTTATTGTCAGAGTGTCTTTTCCAGAAGTCATTATTCAGAAGTAGTACAGTAAGTGCTTTCAAGCAGCGCCATGAGATATAAGAATATCTGCAACTTCCCCTGCTGAAATTTATAGGCATTTTAATGAAGCTGGGCAACACACAGAACAAAGAAACCCCATGCACAAATTGTTGCACAAAATACTGTGGATTCTATAGTCTACTGGAAACAAGTAGATCCAAAAGTAAAGAAAAACATCTAGCTCTATACCTATATCTATATGCAAAATGGGTACTATTATTTTTTCTGTGCCTTTTGAAAATGTAATAAAATGCATAAACTGTGCTTTCTATGTTTTTTGTTTGTTTTGTTGTTTTTGTTTTTCTATAGAATCAGAAGTGATATTTTCACAGCTCCACACTTAAAATTACTTTACTCCCTATGCTGTTAACTGACCATGGAGAGTACCACAGCATCCTTCCCCACTGAGAGATGGTACTATTACTACTTTCTTTTCCACTCAGCACAAGCTGGCACTAACTTTTTGAGAAGTTTTGCGCTCTGATAATAATTGCAGGTCCATATACCATGGAGTTAATATGTAGCCTTGGGTCATCAATATACATTTAATTTTCTTTTCAATATGCTTGCAGAGGGCCTTTCTTGAAAAGGCACTTTTGCACTCAAAAGGGATCACCAGCTACTGAAGTCTGTGCTGCACTTCATTTCCAAAGTTTAGGTCAGTTGCTTTACCTCTCTTGGTGGTGCTGCTTTACACCTTTGCCCTGGTTTGTGGGTTGTGATAGAGGCACAAGATTTAAAAGCTTTTTTTTACAAAGTGTTTTCCAGGCAAAACTCTCAAGCTAACCTTTTTGCTTCTCAGTTATAGTTTTGCATATAGTTATAGAAAACATGGGAATGCAGGAGACAGTGCTATGACATGGACCAGTTCCCATGACCCTGTATCCCTTCAAATAGTAATTTGCAGCCCTTGGTTATTTTTTGGCCTTATACTACAAAGTAGAAATGGGGTCAGGGAAGGATCTTTGATTTTGTGAGAGCAGAAAACTGAGGGTGTTTTCTCAGGGTGCAAAGGAACCTTTTCAGCTGACAAACAGGGCGATAACACAAGTTAATATGTTGGCACCGAGACCTTTCTGACACTGGAAATAAAAGGTGATAATTTCAGTCACTGTGCAAAGTTCATGTGGATTCCTTCATCACGTGGGACATATTACAGCATAACCCCTAGCTGCAGACAGCAGCTAAGCCTACCCTGGCTGTGACATGCAGCTCCCAATTAGCAGTTAAGGAAAGAGACTTTACAGACTGCACACTCACCTCTGCTCAGCCCATCCGGTCCCCGAAGGATTCGGCATTCTTCTATCTGGCCGAACGGAGAAAACATCACCCTGATATCATTCTCATTACACTTCTTTGAAACCATTCCTATGAACAATTTTCTGTCTTCCACAGCTAGAAGATAAAAATAATGAATGAGCAAAGGCCATTTCATCTTTTTCCTGTGATCCAATGCTTCATTACCACATCAAACCAAGCTCCAGTCATGTGAGTCTGGCTCTGTAACTGAAGACAAGTCCTAAGGCAAACACTTTATACTACAACCTCCCTTCCCTTCCTTCCTTCCTCCCCCATCCCAAATTTCTCATTTTATTTTCTGTCTCTCTCTTTTTTCTAGTGGTGCTTGCTATTTATATAACATATTAATTGGCTGCCTTAGTCATTCTGTATATGCCTCCTCATCACGGTTTCTAAGAAAAAAGCATCCCCTGTTAGAGGGACTTTTAAAGATATATTTGCATAGATTTTTAATTCAGATAAATTCCCTCATCTCCCTCATGTATGAAAATCACAACAGGGGTGAAGGTGAAGAAGGGATGGCACATGTAATGATAGCAGCTAATGAAAAATATTCCTGATAAATGTTTTGAGAGAAATGTTCCTATCTGAGCTTTCAATTTCAACCAACTTAATGCATGGCACTCAAAAAGCAGAAATGTAACAACTGCCCTGGTAAAAGAATGCATTACATTTTCTGGCTTTTTTTTCAGACTGACACAGCCCTCTCCCCTCCAGGAGGACACAAGGCATAGTGTAGAGCATCACTTTAACAAGTGGGCTGCATAATTCTCTCCCAGAGCCAAATCCTTTGATTCATAATGATGCTGAGTTTGCAAAAAAACATGAAAAAGGGCCTTTACCTGAATTACTGCTAGAATATTTCCTATTTGCATTGTCACCAAAATTAGTAAAAGTGAGACTGCTGCAGGAGTCCTGTTAATCAAACTGAAATTTACTGGATTAAATCTGGGGACTCTTGTAAAAAATGAAACAGGTTATCAAAACCTAATTCATCCTGGCAAGACATACAAATGTTAATGCACCCTCCCCATCTATATTAAACCAAAAATGTAAGTGCTTCTCATACAACATATACACCAGTGCTTTCTTCCTCTCTTGAAATGGCATGTAAATCCAATTCACCGTTAATGAGCAGACTGTCAGAGTTTGCAGGGAAGCAAAGAGAGAAGGAAAGCTTTACTCCAGAGAGTCTGCAGTGCACTTACTTATTTCTATTATTGTGCAAATTATTTTTGTAATGAAGTATTTTCATTTCTGGGCTTACTAGAAAAAAAAAAAAAAGAAAAAAGAAAAAAATTTGCCTTGCTCCCCCAACTCTCTCTCCTGTATTAGCACGAGTTTATCAAATGGAATAAATTGCAGCTGAGGAAGATGAAGCTGCATCTATTTTCATAGGATTTTATTTGTTATACTTCAACACTTTAAGTGCATTTAATAATTTCAACAATAAAAATAAGAGATTCATGTTTATTGATCATGAGAGGTGTTTGAAGTGATTTTTCCTCAGAATTGCTGACTTGAAAAAGCATTTGTAGCTTTTATACAAGCAAGCACCAAGACAGTGCATTTTTCAGAATCCAAAACAGAAATCAGCCCCTACAATCCCAGCTTCTCCCAATACAAGCTTGTAAGAAAACTGGCATGAATATAGCACCCAGGAGAATAAGTTTTCCTCAGCAGATTCCTCAAGGCTCAGCATTTTCATTCATGCTTTATATTGAGGTTCCACATGCAGGTAAACCTTCCAGAAAGGGTTAAAAAAAAAAATAAATAAATCATGGGATGAGCCACTTATATACAGATCAGGAGCTTAATATGTAGTATAGGAAATAAGACCTGCAAGTTGAGATTATTATTATTTTATTTATTTTTATATATATGTGTGTGTGTGTGTGTATACACGTTTGTTTATATTTATAGGATCACAGAATCATAGAACTGTTTGTGTTGGAAGGGACCTCAAAGATCATCTAGTTCCAGCCCCACTGCGTGGGCAGGAACACCTCCCAGTAGGGCAGGTTGCTCAGAGCCCCATCCAACCTGGCCTTGAACACTTCCAGGGATGGGGCATCCACAACTTCCCTGGGCAACCTATGCCAGTGTCTCACCACCCTCACAAAAGATAATTTTCTCCTAATATCCAAACTAAATCTACCCTCTTTCAGTATGAAACTGTTCCCCCTCATCCTATCACGAAATGCCCTTGTAAAATGTCTCTCTCCATTTATGTCTTCCATTGAAACTACATCTGATTCATAATGCATACTTGGCCTTGATGCTGCTAACAATTATTTTAAGGATGGTAACATTGAATTGCCTTGCTCACAGCTACCAGGAGAGTCTAGGCAGTCACTTTCCTGGCTGAAAGGATGCCTGTAACTTGGCTGCTTACAATTCCTATTTTGCCTTGACTAATCTCTTTGAAGTAGGTCCCTGGCCAGGCTGTCCCCTCAACAACAGCCACACACCATGGCCCAGGTGCAGGAAATGGAAGGGAGGCAAGGGACCAAACTGGGCTTCCAGGTATGGATTTCTCCATACCACAAACTGAGGTCAGGCTGGGGGCAGCCATGGTGCCAAGCACAGGTCCAAGCATTGCCTTCTGTTCTGTGTTATGAATCTCTTAACTTCTGCCTGTGTGTCAGCGACTATCAGCCAGTTTAAATTTGGGTTGATTTTAGGCTTGAAATACAACATAGGTCTACCCTAATGGTGACTACATCCCAACCCTCTTAAAAATAGCTGCTAGCTGTTGGTCAAATGCCCACCATGCCACCCCAAAGCAGGTTACTCAGGTCCTGCTTAGGTGCAAGGACAAAGACTCAAACCAGAGATTCCCATGGAGATTCAAAAGAAATGAGATGCGAAAGGGAAGGCTTTGTTTTAATTTTCCAAAGTGTAACAGATGACAAACTCCCCACCGCCCTCCTTCAGTTTTGCCAGTAAACCTATAAATATGCCATTTAACGAACATGATTTGCAGGTTTTCAGCTCAAGGGTGATTTTATAGTAAATTAAACATCCAGGTCCCATGTACTATACATCTTAAAAATGCAGATTTCATGAAGAATGCTCAGAGTACACAAAACATATTGATATGATGATGTGCTCTGCATTCAGTGCAATAAGTCAATGCTGATCAGTGTTGAAGCTCAGGAAAATTGCTATTCATTTTTTGGCTGGGGGCCCAGCATAAAAAAAATATTTAAAGGGACAATTGTCAAGACCAAAATGACATGTTTTCACTCCATCTGATAAAGCATCTGATATTACTAGGCTGAAAGAGTTTTTAACAATATATTCTCATGCAGAGAAAGGAATGCCTTTTCACCTCTCTAAGACTGGCTGGCTGGATTTTTCTCTGCATTTTTGGGCAGCCACTTCTTTTCTTCTAAAAGGAATCCTTATCAGCCATGCAGGCACGGTTTGAGAATCAAATAGACAACAGACTGCAAGAAGTACAGGTCAAATGTATTTAGAGGTTAGCAAACTCCCCCGTCACGTCAGCCTGCTGATGTGTCCCAGCGTGTTGGGTTGCTCCCATCGACTGTAAAACAAGGGTCTGAACATTAAGCACACACATCCCAACAAAGCGTGGAGATTGGGAAAGGTGATACCTGCTGCCATCTGGAGAAAGGATGGCAGTCAACAGCCATCTCGCCTGGCTTTACTCATCTACATGTAGGTGTACAGTTTTAGTCTCAGCTGGCTGTTGCCAATGCCAAGAATCAGGTCCTCCAAAGAGTGACTGATCTCACCTCTCCTGGCAAGATGGTATGGCTTCTTTTATGGGAGTCCCACTCAATATTGACAATAAAGAGGGCTGTTACCTTCTAGCTGGCTCCCAAAACTTGCTCATCTTGATAACATATAATGTGCTGAGCTCCAGCTGCAGGATAGAAGGAATAGGTGAGCTCTGAGGGACTGGGCAAAGTTTGGGGGCCGGGAGTGCTTTGGGCAGTGAGAGCAGGCAAAGGAGAAGGCTGGGGCAGGATAACAGAGCTCATGGGTCAGCACTGGTGTGCGCATATCACATAAACATTTCACTACTGCTTGATAATTGTCTCTCCTACACTAGAGGTAGGTTTCAATAATTCAACATCCAGAAAATTAATGGCATTTTTTTGGTGAGCATTTGAGATTTTTATTTCTGAACCTTGCTTATAGGCCTAGCTGCACTTTCTGGCTGCTTTGCTCAACTCTCAGGGCATGAAGTAGATAAAAATCACCTGTAAGCAGCTAATAGGATGGGATGGCTGAGTGCTCTGCCAGTGATGAAGTAGAAGCAGCCAGAAGATCACAGTGAACAAGGTCTGAAGTTCTAGTTACATGAATGGAAGTGTGAAACTGTGTAGTATCTTGATTAAATAATTATGGGATTCACCTCTAATCCACTCAAATACATTACAAACACAAGTCAGCTATGGTGCCCAGGCAGTTAATGTGACACATCCAGTGCTAAACGTCCTAGATTTGGGGTGGGAACCTTCACCCCGAATGCAAGAGCTCTGCATGATGAAGTGGAGTCACCTGTTTTAATATGAGATTAATTTTCTCCTAACTCCATCAAGACTAGCTCTGCAGCACTAGTATGGGTGCTTAGGTTTTGTGTTTGAAGCCAGAGAGCTATGTGAGCCTTCAAAATGTAGCTGAGATGAAGCCAGCCTCTGCTGGGGGACTTCTTTCAAACTGAATCCTCCTGCCTTCTGATAGCCCAGAATAAAATCCTGAAAGATCTAATTTTTTTGCTTTACTCAATTTGCTTCAGTAATGAGTGTTTCTTGCAGTCTGTATGAGATGGCTGTGCTAACCCAGGAGGATAAAGGAGTAGAGATTATCTCTGTACACTACAAAAAAAATTAAACTCTGTAATAATCATGGGAAATCTCCCTAAAGATTTCTCTTCCCTTCTCTCTTCTAAACCCTCTGTCCTCTAATATCACAGTTATATCCTTTTCTAATACATTTTTTAGGAGTCTAGTCAATTAAAGAGTGCACTTTTCATCCAGAAGATGCCTTCTCTTTTGAGAAGACAAAGAAACAGTTAATTACATATTCATGGTTGTTTATTAATTTTAAATTTTTTTTTTCATCCAGAAGGGAAGAGTGGAAAAAGCAGACTTTTTATCTCTATCTGAAAGTCTGTGAAAAAGCCTTGCACACAATCTGCCAAAGTCACACCTGGATCTGGAGCTGCCTGCATTAATTATCAACTTTCCTATGTGTTATTCCGAACATATGGCCTTTAATTGCTCCTTCTGAATAGGCAAAGTTGTGCCACTTAGAATTTAAAAATTATTTCTCTAAGTTTTCACTAATAAAAGAAAAATTATAAGGTCACCCATCTCACCCCCTCCCCTTCCCTTTAAAAAAAAAAAAAAAAAAAAGAAGATAATTTTGTCATTTTCCCTGAAGTGGTGATGCATTGATCCATTTAAGAGCATAGGATAGGTGCCTGAAAGTGTTGACTGTATTCAACTCCTGAACCAAGAAACATTTGAGTATTTGCTAAATCATAGCATGTTAATGACCACAGACAACTTTAAGTCAATCATGTGTTGATGTGCTTTTCTACATTAGAGTGTCTTTGTTTGGAAAAGGAAAAATATTCTTAAATAGACAAATACTGTGCGTGATTGACAGTTGAGATGAATCTAGCAATGGTGGAGCCTTCAAAGTCTTGAAATCATCTTATTCTGGCAGGTGATCCTTAACTGAAACTTTGCAGATAGATTAAAATAACCACCTCACAAAACAAAGGTTGTCAAACTAGAGGTGATCAGAACAGGGCACAGTACAAACTGGAACAAGTTGCCCAACAAAGTTGTGGGAGCTGTAGAGGATTGGATCCAGTTGATCTTTAAGGTCCCTTCCAACTCAAACCATTCTGATTCTAAAAATCTTTCAGGGATGTTACAGTTTTCAAAAATAAAATCTTTTCAAAATCCTCCCATGTAGACAAATTAACAACATAT
>NW_009953811.1:4448504-4451284 GCF_000747805.2 Chaetura pelagica
CAAATTACGCTTTGTTTCATCTGCACTAGCAGAGAGATGACTCAAACATGAGTTATTGTACATAGGGAAGGAATGGGGATAATTGCATACATCCATCAGCCACTCAGTTCCTATCCAGAAGAAAACAAATCTCCAGGTTGCTAATAAAGTCCTAATCCTGCAGAAATGCCCAGGAATTTGGTCAAACATGTGCAGAAGATGCCTCTTCCATAACTGTCTCTCAGTTTTCATGAGACCAGCTTGGCCTTTTATGGTAAGGGCCAGGTTTCTGAAATTATGCCTACATCTAAAGACAGGAACAATTATGGAGAAGGAGGAGCATTTCATCACAGTACTCCAGGTTTTGGATGCTTACTCAAACCTTTCTGCAAGGCACTCAAGATGAGGAGGGGTTATTTTATCAAACAGCAAATACTGTTCTTTGAAAACCTCTGTCAGATGAATGTGGGGACCACTTCTTACCTTTGCAGCTTGAAGATGTCTCTCAAGCCTTCACAAACATGTGCAAGCTCAGAATTGTAATGAGTGTTCAACCTCTCACACAGCTTTCCAGCTATGTGGAAATCTTGACCAAGAGAATTTCTTTAACCTCTTTGAAACGTAAGAAACAGCACTTGACTGATAGTATGCAGTAGGATCCTCCTACTATTCAGAAATCAAAGAGTTTCAAGCATTCCTCAAAAGCTCAAACACCAAGGATCATGAAAATCAAGATGCCCTGGCATGCTTGCTTTCTTTTCCTCTTTGAACCTACCAGTCTAGTTGAAGAGGTACAGTTTACAATTTACTTTTGGCACAGTTAATATACCTCCTCAGATGGATAGCACAAAGCACATGGGAAACACATGCCAAACAGGCCTCCGCATCACTCATGCTGCTGTTGTTTCTCTTTTGGCTCTCCAAGCTGCGTGCAAACTCTCACCTCCTCCATGGATCCTACACCTTGTCTTTCTGAGGAGCTCTACAATTGTTATCATCATGATATTAGTTTGCCTTCTGTCATAAGAAGAGTTCACCACCCCTAAGGCACGCCTACCAGAACTACCTATGCCCTCCAGGACTCTACATTTAAAAAGTTATTAAATTTTATAATTGCACCCTCTGATCTATCAATGTGTTTTCTCCAAAATACAAATAAAAGCAAGGAAAAAAAACAACAAAGGGGGGCAAAAACTCCCAATCCCTCTTGGTTTTCATGTTAGGGTTAGGTGGAATATAATACTCTGAAGATTAAAAGTATTCCCACAAGGCAGACAGGAGTATCATGCAGATAAGCCCAAGTGTTAACAGCAGCAGCAGTAGGTAACCAACCCTTTTTCCAAGCAGGTGTTATTTGCAGAGCAAAACAGAATTTGCACAATTCCCTGTAGTGCTTTGCCAATATGTTCAATCTACTTTAGGAAGAAAAACTTCAGGCAATGAACAAGTAACTCACTGGGAGTCTATTTTGGTCCACTGCCTCTTATTTTTGTAATTTGCCAAGAAACCTGAGGTGAAATTTGTCTTTGAAAGAAGAATCCACAGAGGCTACACTTAGTCTAGCAGGTCCAGGATGATGTTTCTATACTTAAGGGAAAATTTTGCCTACTGCAAGCACAACAAATGATAGAATGTGGAGTCCGGATTCCAACAGCAAAGTTCTCCTCGACTACAGTGATGCTTGAAAAGTTTAGTCCTCCTGTGCATGCAGATGCTTTGTCCTCTCCTCCCAGCATTCAAAAAAAGCTACAGATGACTGCTAAAAGTCAGCCCCAGAGAGAGAACAACACTCCCTTAGAAAAGGGAGACGGTTTAGTTTTCCTGTCATTGTGGCCAGTTTTGTTTTGAAAGTTGTCACAATAGAAAAACTAGCACAATGTGAAGTTTTAATTTCCTTCCAAACTTTAGAATCCTTGGAGAAGGCTGAAAATGGCATGCACCACAATTAGCAAAAAAAGAAGCCTCAAAAAAAGCCTTGTGGAGAGATTTAGAGCCCAATCATCATTACATTTGCAGGTATGTAGATCTCTAAGTGCACGGCTTCTGCCCTGATTACTAATTAATGAGGTGCAAAGATGCCTGTTGGAGGAACCAGCTCTGATTATGTGGGCCTTATGGGAAAATGAAGCTCTTGCAATCTAAGAAGGCAGATGATATCTTTAACATATATTTTAGAAAATTACAGGAACAAATCAAGGGGCAAAGTATACACATGTATATATTTTTAAAGAATCACACACAGCCAGGTTGCGTTACCAGCCGATTATCTTATTTCCTTGAATATACAAACCTGGCATGTTGAATAGATTTAGCATGCTGTCTATTTTGCATGTCATATACATCCACTCAGGCAGTACCCTAGTATTCTGAATGGATATTACTGTCATTATAGCATTCATTTTACAATCGTTGAGAGTAATAAGTGCACAGAGAGCTGCAAGGTGGGTTTCCCAGTTCAGAACCAAGCATATGATGAAAACCTAAATTTGGCTCAGATTCAGAAAGCATCATTCTATAAAAAGGAAGTTTAGGCAAATATTTAAGGCTCATCAGCTGCTTACATGGTTTGTTAACATGGGAATGTCTTTTGTTTCTTTTTTTCTTTTCACAATTACATTTTCATCTACATCTTATCAGTATCTGGTGCTCCTGCATCACCTTGATGCTGGGAGAACACAAGGGAAAGGTGTATGTAGTGAGGCAGACCATGATATACAGCAGGTACAAGGAAGACTTTTAAAGAACTTTTACTTCCTTCTTCAAAGCTGAGGATAAATGGGAGTTCAGAGCAGGTCAGCATC
>NW_009953811.1:4451408-4473998 GCF_000747805.2 Chaetura pelagica
ATCTTCACCACCATGTCAGGTGTTGGGAAATGGCCTTGTGTTATTTTCACCACACAAGGAACAAAGAAAAAGCTTTTGCAATGTTGTGTTTGCTTTAGTTTAGAGAAAGTCACAATTAAGCAAAATAAATGAAACACATACCATTTGACTTTTCACTATCTGCAGGTTTCATCTGAATAGGATGATGCATCTAAAACAAAAATGAAAGACAGTAAGGCAGGTTGGATAGTCATAAAAATCAAGAATTATGTTTTTAATGAATGGCTTAAAGTATACATTATTAATATTAAACATGTTATAATGATATAAATTCAAAACAGCATTATACTATAGGGTTTTAAGAAAAAAAATGGTAAAGGAACACTTTATAGCTAGGAAGATTAAAATAAAATAGATCATTGGGCCCATAGGACTCATATAAAACTTTAATTTGCTTATCTAGTTTCAGAAGACCTCTAAAGTTACAGCCCTCATTAAGTTATGGCACACTTGGTTTCTGTTTTACCAACTTTTTTTTTCTTGAGCTCAACCACTGCCAAAACTGAGATGGAATTTTCAAGTAATCTAACAGCTAGAAAGCATTTCAAACATACTCAGAGGAGCTGAGTTTGACAAATGAACTTTGCTTGTAATTAAAAAAACATGTGCTGATTCTTTCAGGACTGAAGAGGAAGAGATTTCCTATAATAGCTTCCTATGACTGTTGGTATCTCTTTTTTTTTTTCTTTTTATTTATTTTTAGACTACATTATATATTCATTCATAAAGCTTCCATCACAACACGGCACAATTTTGGCTTCCATAAAATCTCCATATAATTTTCCCTTTTCTTCTCCATTCATGTCCCTCTCAGTGCCAAAGAAACCAACCCCTGCGTGCCACACACTTTGCTGAATGTCACATGGCATCCTACCTTGGCACACTTAGTATGGTGGGTCCTCAGCTTTCACTACTCAGTCAAGCTCCCCAGCACACTGCATTGTTGGTAACTCCAAGAAAATGTTTACATCTGGATTTTTCTGTTTTTTCAGGAACAGCAACACAACAGTTGAGCTCCTTCCAATCAGTGTGTGTGGCATTTCCACTGGACATTGGTAATAGCCAGCCCTTTGGCCACTATAATGGATTCAGGGAAATTTTCTTACAGCTTCTCAAAAGCCTTCAGAAATGATCTTGTACTGAGCTTCAATGTGGGAGACATTTAACCTTGCAAAACCCATCACACTTATTTTCTTCCATAGGGCTCTGCAGAGCTGCTGGGGTTCGACAGCACAAACCTGGCAGCAGCAGGTCCACTGCCTTTTCTCTCCTTAGCAATTCCTCACCACTTCACACGAGCATGTAAAAAAAAAAAATCTATGCTCTTTCTGCTTTTATATCATTTTTCAGTGTAGCAGAGTCAAGTCTTGCCTGAAAATGTCAGAGGCAATTCCATTTTTTAAATAAAAGACTATTATGGCAAACTTTGGGAAACAAAAACAGCTGAGGGCATGGAGAACATCCATGCCCTCATATCAAATGTGCTATCAAAACAGCACAGAAAACCAAATCTGCATTGCTTTTGGTAGAGTCACTTAACCTCCAGGGACACAGTTGCTAGATTCTTCAGATAATATAAAATATTGCTGTGACTGTTTCCATAAGATTTACTCAAAGGCCATTACACTCCATGTACAAATCAATGCTTTCCTTATACTGCCTGCAAAACTCCCCACGGTGCCCTAAGGAAAAGGCAAAGCCACAAGGTGGATGTAGTCACCAGGATGCATAAATGTGCTTCAATTTTAACAATTCTGATCTCTTAGAATCATTTGTTTCCCTTTCCCAAATGGACTTTAGTAGCCCTGCACTTGTCTGCCACCACTCGTATTCAAGCTAATTTATACAAAAAGGGAACTTCCATTGTACCCTGTCTTCTTTAACTAGAGCTTAACATTTATTCTGGCATCAACAATACACTGGGCACTGCAGGAGACCTTAAATTCATGGGAACATGATGCAGCATGTCCACTCAGCAAGCAAAAAGTGAAAGAAGAGTAAGGTGCAACTTGGTCCATGAGCCTATTGCAGGTACTGATGTCCCTGAGAAGCAATAGAGTGGTGAGAAAATAGAGGAAAGAAAACTGAGTATTGAACATTTGGGAATATGCAGGTTGTAGAAGAAAATTCCAACCCAAATTCAAACCTTTCATCTCTGTCATTCTTTCTAGCTGCATTTATACACTCCTGAGTGGAGGTTTGTAGAACAAAGGCAATTCTAACAATGTTAAAAATACTTGACTTTTCAAACTGCCTGAACCAGAGAAACCAGTTTTAGAGCAGTCAGGTGAAGAAGGTATTTTTGCAGCCCCTCAGTCACAACATAAAGATTGGTGTTACCTGAAAAAACACAGTTACCACATCAGAAACAATCCCCTTCTGTTATAGATATGCACCCCAAGTTCATTAAGTTAGTAATCTGTTCACATTTAACTAGAGGCTTCAACTGGGTTTTGACTTGACTCCAAAGGCTCCTGCTAAAAAAGCATGGTCCAAATTCTCTTTGCCAAAGTCAGGAGTGATGCTGCTGAACTTAGCAAACTTCTATCGGTGCAAAACTAATAAAAGATTCAGATCAGTCCTGGAGAGTTTAAACAGCAGAACACCCATGGTAGGTAAATGGATGGGACACACAAACATGGCTTTGGTGAAGGGGAAGGTGGAAAACACGTTACTGATGGGTTCCTAACACGAGAAGGCTCACATTGAAGCTTGTTTAACCCTGACCATCATGAATTGATACGTTAACAACCTTTAACACTAGATTCAATAAAACATGCCATTTATAACCTGAAATGGGTTTTACAGAGTCACTGGTTCGCATCTCATTATTAAACTCATTGGTGACCTCTAGAGACAACTGCCGTGACAATACATATTATAAGCTCTCTACCCATAAAATATTTAAAAGTAAGTGTAAAAAAAGAAAAGAAAAGAATGAATCTCAAAGAAGTGTGCAGTGAATACGAAAATTAAAGGGGCAGAAACAAAGGCTAAATAGGTACTATCCTTTCACTCTACAATGAGCAAAAGAGAAAATAATCTGTGCATTTTATATCTTGCTTGTATAACTGCAGGCTATAAAATAATAAAATAGCTATGCTTTCTGAGGCTCTCCAAAAGATTATAGATGATATAAACCTGTTTCAAATTAGATGCCACCCACTAGAATCATGTCATCTACTGAAATGAAGGATTTCATGTCTTATCCGAAAGCCGTTATTGTAGCCATACATCACAAAGCCATACACTTATGGATCTCAAGGTAAGTGATTTCTCACTATGTCATGTCATACAGAAAAACAGGAAACATTTTATTCTGCGCATGAAGAAAGCTTTGCTTACAAAAAATACAGTATTTATGAATGCACAGCTGCAATTAATAAATAGACAAGAGTGAGAAAAGTAAATGCAGTAAATAATTTATAGGCATTAGCATCGTCCTGTGCTTGGACCCTATAGTAAAAGAAAACATCACAGCTCTCATGCAAGTTACTTCTGAACGTGGGCAGCTTCCCCCAGCAAGCACCGTGCATGGGGATATCGAAACCAGATAGGAGAACAGGCTGTAAGGAACAACCTCTCCTGGGAAGTAGTTCAGAGAGCTCTGTGGGATGCAACTGTGCAGCCAGGAATGGCATGGCCTGCCTTTCCTACACACGCTCCCTATCCATAGGTCTCAGAACACACTATGGCCACTGTGTCACCACCGAGAGCAGCCCTGTGCCCAGGGCTGGGCAGTGCTGGGTGGCAGCGCTGGCGGCAAAGCAGAGGCTCCATCTGCTGCCCCTGCTGCCATAGAGGCCACGCAAAGCCTGAGGCCAAGCACCTCACTGCTCCTTCTTGGGTGCATCCCAAGCAGGGCTGCTGCTGTGGTCCATGGGAACCAAAAAGGAAAAGAAACAGCTGCCAAACAGGCAATCATCAAAAACCAATGGTTGCTGTCTATGCTGAGGGCAGCAGAAGGATGGAGCCATGGTACCAGAATTACAATTGACTAGTTACAGATTTCTTCCCTCTCTTCTTCCTGAGTACATCTCACCGTATGTAAATACAAGCTCATTAGAGAAAAAAACAGTCAAGCGGCCCAAAAAACCTCTCAAAGGCATGTGTCCTCTCCATCTTCAGAACCTCTAAGTCATCTTTTTGACAATAATGATTCTGCCCCTCTGCTCTGTTGAGACTCCACCTGGAATACTGTGTACAGTTCTGTACAGTATAAGAAAGATATAGTTGGAGAGGGTCCAGAGAAGGGCCACCAAGATGATCAAAGGCCTGGAGCACCTCTGCTATGTAGACAGGCTGAGAGAAAGCTGGGGAGAGGCTTTTCATCAGAGAAGATACTGATAGGACAAAGGGTAATGGTTTTAAACTGAGAGAGGGGAGATTTAGGTTAGATATTAGGAAGAAATTCTTCACTATACAGGTGATAAGGAACTGGAATGGGTTGTCCAGGATGGTTGTTGATGCCCCATCCCTGGAGGTTTTTAAGGCCAGGTCAGATGATGTCTTGTGCAACCTGGTCTAGTGGTAGGGTTCCCTGCTCATGGCAGGGGGGTTGGAACTAGATGATATTTAAGGTCCCTTCCACCCTTAATGGTTCTATGATCCTATGAATAACGCTACCTATTTACATTCTTGTCAAAGCCATGTGACATCTGCATGGGAGAAAACAAGCCGGCTAAGAGTCTATTTCTGGTAAAAATTTTGCAAGGAAATTAAATTAACCTGGGTAGAATTCTATCTGGGAATTTGGAGCCTGTCGTGGTGATTAAGTCATCATTTCTGTCAGATTACTCTAATCGGCTGTCAAATACGATTCCACAACCCCATCTGTAACTTGGCATCCTCCTTATTCAGTGGATGTTACTTTCTGTATACAAAACAAACCCCAAACAAGGAGGTGTGTGCAGCCTAGCATTTAGCACAGTCATTAGCTGTGATTACCATTGTGTGCTTGCACATCGTGCCATGTGATCAGCTAACACCTTGTTCCATTTAGCCACAGGTGCTTCAAATCAGATGTAACCTTAAACTAGTGCTAGGGGTGAAGAACTGTCTCCAGTCATGGCCAAGCACAGATTGGCACACTCTGAGTCACCACCACATCACCAGCAACTGCTTAAATCTCATTTTGGAGTTTTCAGCTTATTTGCTGGAAAGGCTTTTGGGCACCTACTCTCCATCCATTTTCTGAAGTGAAGGGGGTGTTTAGGTGTTCTAGGTAGGCTAAAGACTTCCCAGTAGCAGTAATTTCTACACATGAAGCAAGGTTTGTAGGCTGAGGCAGTTGATGCTCTAAATGATCTGTATTGGCTGGTTTAATAAGGCATTGGGTTTTTTTTTAATGTGAGTGTGTTTGTCTTAAAGAGGATTTTGGTGATTAAAAAGAAGCAAATGACTTTTAGTGAAGATGAAGGAGTGGAGGGACTCAATTTGTTGCAGCTGTGTTGAGTCTGTGAAATTTAGGTGTCCTCAGCACCTCCAAAACTCCGGCCATGTACTTAGACTATGAAAAATAGCTATTTTATGGTCCATTGCAAAAACACTTTCATACATGATTACTACACCTATTAGCAGCTTTCACGCTCTGTTCCTGCCACTGCTGACCGCACATGTCTTGCTCCCATCATTCCTGGTGCTTTGAGGAAAGGAAATCACTCATCAAGAAAGGACCCTGAACGCACATAAACTTGCCCATGCCTTCACCCAGCTCAGTATGTTAGTCAAAGAGCATCTCCTAAAAGTCCTCTGAAGTTAAGCACAGTGTTACTTTACACCACAGGAGGTTAGGGAGTGTGTGTGTGGGGTGTTTTCCATGACTCCTCACTCCTTCCCATTCCCCCCATGATCTTCCTACAATCCTTTAAAGCCATCAGCAGATTTCTAGAGCTCATAGACATCTTTAGACCTGTCCCCTTTCTCTCTTCCTTGTCACCTGCCATAGCTGTGTGTTTCTAGCTGTGCTCCAGATCAGTTTGCCCCTTAGCTGTCACCCTCACAGACCACATCATATGGAAACATAACACAAAATTGAGCTAAACCTTGCCCCAAGCGAAGGGTAAATTTAAAGAACTTGGGCTGTTTGGGTAACACCCAAACCAAACAAACTGCAATAGGATTAAATGATGACAGCTTGCATGTATCTTGTCATTTCTAGCACTTTGGGATTTCCTTCTTGGTAGCATCAATCATTGTTGAAGCCAAAAGGGACTTTCTTCATATTTTGTACATCTCAGAATTGTATAATGGGAGGAGAGAATGTGTGAGAGAGAAGGAGAGATGTCAGACCTTAATAAAATGCTAATATCCTTTTTGGGAAAGGATCATAAATCCATAGACTTTTTGGAACCAATAGCAAAACTAAAGAGGAAGGAAATATTAAGGAGCAGCAAGGACAGACTAAAGGCACAAGGGAAAAAAGGCCCTAAAGAGGCACCAGCATGAAAATTGGTGGGAAAAATTTACATCCTTTGCATAACTCTGGTCTGGGAATGAACTTAAAGTTATCTCCCAGCCCCTGGTCTAATTAGAGAGTGCAGCTTAATTAGACCAGTAGTCAAAGGAAAAGAAGAACCCAATTCTGTACATTCCAGGTTCCTGAATCACTGAGTCTGGAAATAAGGAAGGAAAGTATTGACCTACCAAAAGACTTGGGGAAGAACTGAAAATGGTCTATAAGCACCTGAGAATGAAATGATTTCCAGGGTCTTCAGAGATCATTGTTTTTCTGGATTATTGTGTATAGACATCTCTACATGCACCCCCAGCCCCTCATTTCAGCGTTTAGCTCCCGTGTTCTTCAATAGGATCCTTTTGGAGGAGCTCTTGAACATATTTTTCACATCACTTCAATGCTGACTGTTTTTTCTTTTTTAAACCTTAGTGACTCACAAGTAATACAAGTTTCCCAGAAGTGAAAGAGGTGTATTTTCCTATTGAAGAAAACTGTTTAGAATGACTTCTCTAGGGTCAAACTAACTTGAATTACACAGTCAATATCTGGCTACAGCTTCAGGGAACTTCTCCGGGAACCAGGGACAGTCTCTGAGGCCAAATAAATACCAGTGAATAAAAGAGGCAAGGGACTGCTCTCTGGCTCTTAGGAGGAGTGGTGAGGCACAGTTTGCGTTTACACAGCTATACTTTTCCTCCCTCACAAAACAGGATGCCCCTGTGCATGCTGCCTACTGGGAACAATCTCTAGCCCATGTTATTACTCCAAATATGCCTGCACAGTGGGCAGGAAAGTGCTAACCAGCACACAGACCAGTGCCACGGTCCTGCTTGCTTTACCAGCACTGGTAGACCTTTTGGATTCCCAGTATTGTTGTAAGTCATTTACCTTAGGTAAAAGAAGCATGAATGTGCATCCGTTACATAGACACAAATAAATGCAAAGCAGTGGCTGTAACTGCCTGAGCGATGGCATAGCCAGAAGATTGTTTGCTGTCATCCTTTCATAAATCCCAGTTTAAGGGATTTACACCATGTTAGGTATTCATACAATTTTAGTAGTAGAAGAATGTGGTCTGTTACTTGGCCTCCTAGATTACTGTCATATATATTTGCATATCTTGGAGACAGAGTGAGAGGGAGGGAGGAAAGGAAGGAGGAAGGATAGACAAGCAGGAGAAAATGAATACTGCTGGTGTGTGCCAAATATAGTTCATGCAGTAATGCATAACATCACTGTTTTCTATTTAGAGTACAGAAACAAGCCTATAGCTTGCTTAAAACAAGTTGTTTCTTTTACCAGAGAGCACTAAAACTGCCGAAATTCAATGACTTCTGGAAGCTTTCCAACTCAAGTCATTTGCAATCCACTACACTCTGTGTTTTAAATGCAAGTATAATTGAACATTAGCTCAAGTGACTAAAAACAATGCTGCACTTTAAAATAATAATAATATTCTAGCAGTCCCTGCTGCAGTCATCCCTGCATCCTGCTGGTCCTCCTGCACATTCACTAATTAGGGTATAACACTCGGTCTCCTTTAAAAGTTGTACTCCCCTATAGACATAAAAAAGTTGGCTGTCTCAGAAATGACAGCTTCACTTCCTAATGTACAAATAACTACTGTTACTCTGTTAGCAGTTCTACTCCATTTATTTAATTCCTTCATTTCTTACCACCCACACAAATGACAACTCCAGGACACATGTGAGCTGAACAGAGTGGAGATAAGGAAGGGAAGGTGCAACCAAAATTGGTCTCTTCAAAATCACAGGGAAACCAAAGTGATTAACTATCTTTTCTTCAAACAAATGAGCCTTTACAGAACCTATTCCATCCTAAAAATAGACGTCAAGCGGGATTCTATATCTTGTTGGGAATAATGCCTTGGGGATATTTTGTATCATCCATGCTTAAAAAGCAAAACCCATTAGACATCTGAGCAAAACATCAGATATTATTTTAACAGCAAGAGTTATCCATCTCATCTGCAGCGGCAATAACTTTAGTTGACATTTTGCCAATTGAAGTTTGAGAGCTGATGTGGGTTGTTTGTTGTTTGTTGTTTCCCCCCCTCCCTTTGCATTTAAAATGATGAGGCACAGAAAGATAACGGAAGTCTCTCCGTGACATTAATTGACTGAGTTTTAACACCCATTAAAGGCAACTGCAAAGGGCAAAAATTACCACCCACATTTCTGAGCAGAGAAGGCAGTGTGGTGAAGTGGCGACAGGCCCGGCGTTGTGCAGGGAGGTGCTGCACAGCCTGGAATGACAATCCAAAGGGATGCAGCCCAGGTGCTGCACGGCCCGGAATGATGATCCAAAGGGATGCAGCCTAGCTGTCCACACCACAGCAGAGCCTGAGCTCCTCACGCTCTAATTGATTTCTCCTCCTAACACCCTTGCGAGGTGCTCAACGCTGCTATCTCTTTTTAACAGAAAGGAAGACGATGGGGAAGAAAGGCCCAGTGGCTCTATGTGATTCATCTGGAGCTAATCCACAACTGAAGCCAAGTCTCTCCAGCCAAAATCACTCAGTTTTATCATCAGGTACAGGTGAAGGCATTAATGAGCAGGTATACTCCACACAAGCGGATTTTTTTTACAATACTACTCCCTAGATATCCTACTGAAGAGGTAATGTGAGAACTTGAAGCAGTGATCCAGGAGAGCTGGAGGATTTGGACAGTGTGACCTTAGGTGCCAGGACTCAATTCCCAGCATGACACAAGCCTTACAGTCAATGTCTCTCACTGGATATGAGTCAAGTGTTCTGAAGTCGTACTTCCTTCCATCTCCCTAATTGGGCGTTGGTTTCCAGAAGTCAACAGGAGGCTGAGACTTAAAAAGGAGTACTTTTCCTTCAAATCTAAGAGTACTTTCCCCCCCATATTACTATTTGGAAAATAGAGCCACAGCAAGGACAAAACATATTACCTATGCTCATCTTCCATGAAAGGTCTTCCCATCTCCCACTGGAATTAAACAAAGGTCCCTTAACCATCCCAGAAGGGGAAGGCAGCAAAGCAGAGACTTGTACTTACTTGAGTGGATTGTGGAGGCATATTTCATGTTAATTCTACTAGCAAAAGTAAAATCCCCTGCTTAGGAAGCACCAACACCTGAGGGCACATTTGCCCTTCTCATTTATGACTTCAGAATCTGTGAAGACTGAAGATAATGTTCCCATCTTAAAAAAAACAACCCTCTCCTGCTACCAAATGGAAACATACAAGTAGCTCAGGCTGTCAGCAACGTTTTAGGGCACTAATGTTTGAAGCTGGTCCATATGAAATCCCTCCCTTTCTACACAAATCCCTCTGATTCCACATCAACATCTGGGATGATTTTTAGATAACTGGGAAGAAAACAAAGCAATCCTCTACCCTCTTCTTCTTCCCTCCCGAAAACACAATCCCAAACAAAAACAAAATACATTATCTTTTAGGCTAATGATGACACTGAGTAAATTTGGTTTAAATCAAGTTTTTTTAAAAATGCAATGTTTTTTGTAATGCAAAACACAAACTCAGCTGTGACTGAGAGCATGGCTACCAGGATATTAAATGCTTGTTTTGCAGAAGTTTTATTTTAAGATTTATGCTGTTCTGTGTTTGCATGTACTGTCTCCTTTGTGAACTATGCTCTGGGAAAACATCATGTGATTATGCTCAGCAATATCCTTTACCATTGCCAAGTTGAAATTCAGGAAATAACCCTTTAAATGGAAAGACTAGCTACAGCAACATTTCAGAAAGTCAAAAAAGCACAGTCAGGGCCTCCGCTGTTTCTTTCACAACGATATCTCATCTACACTTATCATCTCAATTTTTTGCTTTCATTCATTAAGACAGAAAACAGCCCCCACCACTCCTTCAGTTTCACATCACAGATTTTTCTGTCCATTTACTAAGCAGATCTTCTGCCTGACTCTCTCTGCAGTATAGAAGGTCACCTTGATCCAACAACGCACTTGGGCTCCTCTTCTGACAGAAACTAGAGCCTATTATTTGGTACAAAACTAAAATTCTAGGCTAAGGAATTTATATTTTTTTTAAAAGATACAGAGCTTCTTAAAAATTCTAGTTGGAAAGCTTTCATATTTGCATTACAATGTACCAGCAAGAACATCTCATCGCTAAAAAGTGTGATTGAGGTAGGTCTAGAATAAACCCCCAAAGCATCAAAATTACTAAAACTCTACCTTTCAAATTAGAGCAAAGGGTACAATTTATAGAAACAGTTGGCACTGATGATGTGGACCTGCTGAGGCATTCATTTAGCAAAGGTGCAAAGCAGTTCTGAGTCCAGAATACGTCTTGATTCACAATTCCCACCTCTCCAGCAATCAGGCAGGCAGTCAAATTCCTCCCTTTTACCAAACACAGAGTAAGCCAGGTTTCTTCAAAGGTCATATATGAGCCCCAAACTACTTGTCAACAAGCATGTCTCTTTAAATATTACAGGGAATAGCCAAAGCATTCAGGTAGAAAAGGAGTTTTGAATGAAGATGTCAAAAATCCTACTCTTCTGACTGAGATCAGCTGGGGTAAGCAGTCCAGTTTTATTGTTTAACCAGCAGAGCCATAATATTTTACGCCAAATGAGGATACGGCTCATAAATTCTATTTAAGCTCTCCATGACCTGAAGTTACAGGAATTTTCCACAACTATCCAGTATCAGCATCCAAATAAAAGCTCTCAGTGTTATGCCAATACTCTGCAGTGGCAAAATAATCTGGCTGTGGAGAGGGAATGAAAAAAGACAGCTCGATATTTGATCCATCTATGAAAAAGAGAATATTACTGCAGTCTCCAGCCACAAGCACACACAAACACACACTGTTCACATGAAAATATGAATGTCTAATTGTAGATACATACAATTACATACAGCAGTAAGAATCACATTAAGTAACCATGTAATTTTTAACCACCTTTTGTATGAACTTCTCTTCAAAGTTTTAGCATTGCTGCAGCTAATGAAGTTTGCTTGTACTTTCTTTGGGATAAGGCAAATGTGTTTTATGGATACTAAGCATGTAGTGTACTTTTATAATGCTAATCTTAAGGAATTATAATGCATTTAAATATTTCCCTCAATAGGTGCTTGAGAAGTTAAACGAACAATTAAACAAATAAATGGTCAACATGAGCAGAAACATGTATTTTTGAAGAATGAGTCAGTTCCAGCTGGCTGTGGTATTTGGACTGAGCTGTAATTAGTAAAAGGGACAGTATCAGGAACAGAAAGGCCAAAATCAACCTAGCTCCACCCATTTGCAAAGCTCTGAACTACCATCTGATCCTAAATATGAACCTTAATGCATTTTTTTCAGAGCCTGGGCCCCTTGATTCTCTTGAAAAAAGCACCAACGAGCTACATTTAGTGACTATAAATGCCAGCATGTGAAAAGCTGCCTTCTCTTAATTTTCTTTATATTGCTATTCTACTCAATTAGAAGTTTTCTCTGTGTTGTGCCCCATGAGTAACACCTTTATGTGCGACCGGCCCAAAGGCCAAAGAAATCTCTTTGCAGAGATGGAACAGCTAGAGGCCTCAGAGACTTTATCAGGAAGCTCCTCTGATAAAACCAGCTAAGCTAAAAGTTCCTACACCATTCATCCTATCTGCTCCAAAGGCAGCATATGGAGCTACCGGGAAGTCTTGAACTCCTGGTTTCCTTGCATAGGGTATTTTTTCTGAGCAGGGCTAATGCAGCCTCAGGCCTGTTTTCCAGCTTCAGTGAAGATCATGGAGGGCATTAAAAGCTCAGGGGAAAACAGCATGGGTGCAGAAAAGAAATTGTCACCAAGTCACACCCTCTATTTTTGGCTTTTGTGTCAACAGGGACGAAGACAAGTGCCAGACATGATAGCTGTTAGCTATCAGGCCGATTTTAAACTGGGATAAATCCATGGCATTCTTTGCAAAATGAAGAGGGTCACAAGAGGCAAGGGACACGCCTGCCTGAGCAACCCTCAGAGCCCTCTAGACACAAGCATATAAGCATGGCATTTAAGCTGACTGTAGCTGTTACTTACCAACATCTTTCTTTTTGGTTAATCGTATTTTTTTTCACAAATAAGAGGATTCTATATTCACACAAGCATAGCAATTTCTTTTACCTCTTAGCAATTGAAGAAATGAAAGATGAAAAAATTCAGTGGTTCATCTTGAATGACTTAATGCCAATACAGGATTACTCCCTATCATACATTTTCTAATGCTTTCCTACCTCAAATGCCCATAAGGATTGGGTTGCAACTTTGTTTCTTTTCGAAGATTATTCTAATTGGACAGATACTGCTTTTTGCTGATACTTGATCTAAGTGTTATTTCACCTCTTATGACAGTAAATCCTCTGTTCTGTGAACAATCAGAAATAATTCCGATTTGTCACTGACATTTGGGCAGTACTTGGCCCTGGAGGAAATAAATGCACCATCTACATCCATGCTGCTGTGGATGCTTGGTGAGGTACTCCCACAACAGCATTTATCTTCTCTGTATTCCTCACAATGTTTGAAATGAGCATCCTGTATAATAACACAGCACATTTTCCTCTAAGGTACTGTCATGAATTGGCCACAAAATAATATTAGTCGCTGTCTGGCGGATACTTGCTCAAGTGATGGTCTAGAACACCAACTTCCTTCAATCATTTGAGCCTTTCACAGTTGAATGGAAATATAAAGGTATCACGTACCTCACATCTCTGCATGAAGCTGTAATCCCATTGAGAGATCCTGGCAGCAGTAAGGAACACCAGAGGGTTTTGTTTATTTTCACGGTGGAATTACAAGCTTCACTTATGGAGGTACCTGACTTTCAGTTCTTAGTTTAAAACTAATCTTATCCTCTGATTAGCATCTTATTTTCCACAAACTTATTTTCTTCAACCCGGAATCCTATGTTCTCTATCTTGAAATCAATGATAAGGCTCTATTCATACTTTCTTAAAGACTGTTACAGACTTCCAATTATACCTTTCAGACATGAGATTTTCTTTTTTTCTTTCTCTGTTTTTTTCCCCACGATGTTTATATTTCAGAAGAGAACATTTCCACTCACTGCAACTTGCAATGGTTGCAAGTGGGTTGGGTCAGCATTCCTAGAATGAATGACGGAGGCAATGTATTCATGAGATTCCCTAATACATTGCAAATTCCATCTGCAAAGAAGCAAAGTTGCTTATTCTAACCTCTGCTTGCACATCCCCCCTCCTGCGACGGGAGATAACCCATCTCTGAGTTACAATAGGGCGAGAGTTGGGATTGACTGCAGACTGCTTTAATGCCGCTCTTAATGACAACTTGTGAAGATTAGGAAGTTGTCAGAATCAGATATCAGCAAAAGCACCAGCTTGCTTTGTGAAGTCAGTCTGAATTAATTAATGGGTAGCTTTCCTTTGATATTGCTTTGATATTTGGCTGCAGCTGGATAAAAATCAACCACAAAGGAAGCTACATTTTGTTTACCACTGCTTAAGACTCTATTTAGTTCAATGCTTTCTTTCTTTTGCAGTTTTTGCCTTTTTAACTTCCCTAGCACAAGGCAACAGAGACAGGCTTTTGCTAATAAATGGAGTTATGGTGGCAGGTTTTTCAATTACTGTTCCTTTCTGCTCCTGGAGATATTCAGGCTGCATTGTGGGAGCAAAGCCATTACTGATTTCAGCAAAGCTGCAAGTGAAAAGACGGACCATTCCAAAAGCAAGACAAACATTAGCCTTCCCCACTCTGGTACTGTTTTTCCTGTTAAAAGGTATTTAACTCTTTCATGATACTTGCTCTCTGGTTTAGAGGATGCTGATCACTTGCTCCATACACTGATAGCCTGAAATATAAGCTCTGCAACTCGTTCTCCTTAACTTTTCGGAGTGGGAATTTACATCCCATTTTAGCACCTCTAAAGGTTTTGCATGTCTACCATGACAAACAGATGAACACTTGTGTACCCTAAACCACTGCTTGCACCCAAATGAATCCCTGACTACTTCTAGCAGCCCCAGTGACTCTGCTGGCAAGAGGAGAAAGGAGTGGCCTGCACAGCACAGGGGAAGAGCAGACATAGAAGTGGCTCATCCAATTAAGCTGATGAAGATGATAATTTCTTCTGAAGAACGAGCAAAAAATCAATTATCTTCCTGTGTCTGCAAAGAGTATTTTTAATTAGGCACAATAAAATTGCCCAAGGTGTGTTACTAGAGCAGGAGTCTCAGTCAAGCCGCTCAGTTTCACCCGGTTTTCTAGGACATATTGTGGGGTTCCTAATGACTCCAGAAGACAGAACTTGCATCTCCTCTCTCATCATGTGTTGTCACATGCAACAGCATGGCTCATTATCCGATTGGGAAGGGAGAAAGCTTACTAAGGATGCCTCAGCTCCCTGCAGCACGCTGGAGTACAGGCACTAAATGAGACAACACAGCATCCCTTCCACAGCAACTCACCGAGTGAGAGACCACACCACAGAGGTCTGGGAAAGAAGCAGCACAGCCCACAGGGATGGACACAATGGCAGGAGGAGGATGAACAGTCTCTCTGTTATAAACATGCCATGAAGCCCAGGCTTTTTAGTCATAACATAACTCAGATCCACGGGCGTCAAACATTGCTGTCGAGGCAGGTAAATGGCATCCAGGGGCATCTCTAATGATGTTACTTAGTGGTGCTTGCAACATTGTTTATGATTTGCCTTTCTAATTTTACTACCATAGGAGCAGCCAGACAGCCAGGAAGGCTCCCTGAACTGGTTTTTCACTACGAAGACAATTTTAATAGCTCGTGTCATGGTGCTAATGAGGCCGACTGAAGCACCTGTATTTTCTGTTCCGGATAACAGAAAACAGCTAACACCAGCAGGAGGATAAATAGCTGCTTAAGAGAGTGCCTGGGCTATTATCCTTAGCTAAGCATCCCACCTAAATCTTGGTGAGTTTTGCAATACCCTGGAGTACTCCAGTCATGGTTTCTCAGTTTTGTTCAGTTTTCCATTCTGAAGTGCACAGCAAAAGGTTCTCCAGCCAGTGATTTTTTGGGTACCCAGGTGGAAAGTGATATCCTGTGAACCGATCTTCCAGCCTCGCTGAATAAGATATTCTAAGTTGGACATTAAATTCTGGAGGCATTTTGTGAAGTGATGACCTCAACTGTTGGGAGTGATGGAAATCAGAGGTAAAGCCCAGTGCCACATGCCAGAACAGTTTAGCCTTTTGGGGATGGGCTTCACATCAGGGAATTTTTCTGAGGTTAAGCCAGTGTTCTGAGTTACTTAGTTTCCATCCCAATATTATTTATACTGCAAAGCTGCACAAAAAAAATATCCTGAATGAGCTGTCTAAAAAAGCTGCTGTGCATCTAACTGCATTTTCAGCTGGGCTAATGTGCTCTTGCTTCTCAGCAAATTTGCTAAGACAGGGAAAAGAAATGGTCTCATGTGAACATCTCACTGATGCCCATAGCCTGTGCAGCTCTGCACCCCCCTGGCATACCCCAGGGGTTATGCTGGGGCACCAGCCCCTTAAGCAACACAGATAAAGGTTTCGCCTCCTTCTCCCAGTGTTTCAGGTCAAGGATCTTCCTGCACTTTCCTATTCTTGGAGAGTATCTTCCAAACATTTAAAGCTTTTCTGAATAATAGGTCCATTCATGGACCCATATGCAGAAATCACAACTCTTGAGTCACTGCCCTCATTACTAGGCAACCAAGAGATTTTATCTACTTTCGCTCAACCCCACAGAAGTTTAATATTTTTGTATACAGCTTGAAATGGAGAAACTGTGATCTCCAATCTCAGCAAAGTCCAGTGGTTAAGGCTCTGCTAAATCAATTCAAGTTAAATCCTTGCAACAAAAAAGCCAGAGGGGATATGAACTGCATTCTCCTATATGCTAGAAACTTATCCTAATGATCAGGCTGCAAGGGAAGGTGAATCTGGCCCCCATACTTCATTGAGAAAAAGGAACAATACAGTTATGAACTAAAGGTTTTGCTCAATCTAGAGAAACTATTTTCACTTAGTCCATACTCTCCTCTCCCTACACCTGCACAACACCCATCATTATGCCGTTAAGCTGCAAGTTTAGCTACTTCAAAGGGTTTCATTAGACTCCTAAGTCACTCTTTACCATTTTATGAATTCAGGGCTGGTGATCCATTCTGTGTTTCCCAGTAATGGTAGATGCATATCCGACCTTTCCACTAAGGTACCTGAATTTAGTGCAAGTATTGATTTTCATTTCAGTGGTAAAGCCAGTGCAAGTTTTTTTTGAGTGGCAGAGATGGAAGAGGTGTATTTGCATAGTAAAAAATAATTTCTTGTGAATTTGACAAAATGTATCATTAAGTGGTTCCATTTGCATAGTATTTTAAATGAAGAAATGGGTCAGATTAACCTTCTCAACATTGTTCAATGTCTCAAAGCTCAGTTCCTAGGAACAGGCACTCCCTGAGAATTCCCAGCTTTCCCATCTGGTTATTTTTATAATTTAAACCATTCTAGACTTTTTGGATCCTTCATTAAACAGCATTTGGCCATGCTATATGGGTACTGAATTAGTTTAATTTGTCATCATAAATCAATCACTCCAATTCCTTAACTAACTTAATTGCTCTTTGAATTCCCTTTCTGTTTGTCAAAATCTCTCAAAGTCACTGATATCTCATATTCAGGCTATTCTTCAAGTCATATTGGATGATTACCTTTTTATTACAGGTAATTATTACATAATGTTCAAACAGTACTGACAACTCATAAGGCCTAAAGCAGAGAAGGGAACTGGATATTGAAACACTACTCCAGAAAGGAGTGTGCAGAGTGAAAAGTGAAAAGCAGAAACATATTTGTTATTTTGCTTCTTGTTGGACAAACAGTACTCTATCAGAAAGTGAACGTGGATTCACAGCAAGTCATCATTTTGAAACAGATTATTCTGAAGGTTAAACAACCTGCTAAATTGATTCAGCACAGTGCTGAGATTTCTCTCCCACATTACAGCCCCGTTAGCTCCCCGCACCTACAGGGCCTGTGGTGCTGCCTTGCTGATACTCATGACATCCACATTGTGACAGGGAGCAAGAACAAGTGTGTTTCACACTCCAGGTGAAACTTGATCTGCATGGAAAACTGAAGCCCCAAAGCAGACTGCCATCGTGCTGATGATTGTCAGCCTGGTGTAGGGCAGAACAAACCCTTCTGTGAATGGGCACCAAGAGAGGAGTTACTCTGTAAGAATATTTTTTCTTATTCCACATCCCTAAATGGAGCCTGAGGTTTCCTTACACCCAAAGCAGAACACTCAGGGAAAAGCTCCCTCTAAGGCACTCTTGCTTCCCTATCACGTAAATGGCATTTAATAAAACCAGTAGTGATTCTTATAATGTAAAAACTGAGAAACCATTTCCTCGACAACATCTGGCAAAAAAAGGAAGCCATTAATATTTTACAGGACAGTTAGATCCTACAAACTCCATCTTGCTGTTTTAAAATTTTAAGAGCTTTCTCCAAACTGTATTTCTCCATTGTTAAACCCTTAATTAAATTGATTCATACAGCTAATATCCTAATTTCATGCCAGAACTTCAATACAAAGGGTTTGCTGCTACTTGGAATATGTATTTCCCACTTGAAATAGGAACCACGTAAACCATTAGTCTGTTAAAAGCGTAGGAGTGTGGAGGCCTAAATCAGTGTGGGCTGTAAATTATTTTCTGTGATAACCTTAGCTATGGGGATATATGCAGAAATAGTAACAATAGTTGCCATGTCAGATCAATCTAACTTCAAATACAGAACAAAGACTCCAAAGAGTTCTAGGTGTAGATTGTACAAATGGATTCTCATCGATTCCTGACCTCAAATAGTTTCTGCATGAGCTTAAAGGTTTATTTATTCAGCTACTGCACCTCAAGAATCCATCAAACATACATTGCTCTTGTGTTACCTGCCTGCACTTAACACTTGGCAGGAAATCCTAGCTAGCAAAACAAGAGGACCTTCTGTTTTAAAAATAATGTGTGATAAAAGTAAAACAAACCAAAAATGTCAGTGCCACAAAGGTGGCTAAGCAGCCCCTGCCTTCAGCTGTTAGAGGTTTGCCCTCTAGAAAGAAGCCAATTTTCACTAAGCAGCAAATGAGAACACGGGGGAACCAAGATTATTACATCTAACTAAAGGTACAGACTAAATTTAGATGGGTGGAATTTATTGGATTATTTTGTTTAGGGAATAGAAGTTAAACACCCCTAACAAAGCCATAAAATTCTTAATGAAGATGAGCTTAGTTAAGGCCTCAGTTCTACATCTCATCCCAAAGAAGAACAGTTCTAAGATCATTATTACATTCATACGTTTTTCCCTTTTTCTCCCTTCTGCCTTTTAAAACAAAATCCAGACCAACAGTCCAAGAAAACCTGACTGTAAGCTGAATAATACAAAGCACATCCCTATGAGTGGGGATATGAGCTATGTGCTTGCATGTTGTTTTTGAAAAGACACATTTGGAAATTCATGTTGTTCATTTACAAGACATAAAAGCTACTCATGATGCCAGCACCAAGTAAACAGAAGAGGACAATTTCATTGATATATATCGTACATATCAATATGTCTGTATTTCTCAAACACTGTATATCTTCTTCTCTGCCTAGTAGCAAGCCTACCATAACAAGTGATATCTAAATACATTTTGGAGGAAAGATAAAAGCTCCATTATGTGACAAGGAATATTACGAGTAACAGAGAGATTATACTAATCATGAGCAAAAAGAAGATGTTTGATCCTGCTTATGCTAGAAGTTTTTTAAAATTTAAAAAAATCTTTTAAATGAGTTTTATCCTCAGGAAAATGATTAAAACCAGAAAAGCCTTGAGATGTCAGCTGGTGACATGTTTTTCTTCTTTATCTTTCCTTTTTGTTGTTGTTGCTGTGAAAAAAAATCTGAGAGAATCCAGCAAAGTGCATCATTAACTTCTTATTAATTTTATAATACAAAGGCAATTCAGTTAAAATAGTGGTGCTGCAACTTTAAATTACAGAACTAGCTTGGTATTTAATGAGAGATTTAGCACAGCGGGGTTTCTGTTAAATTAAGTTGTGCCTTCACATCACAGTGGGAAAACAGGTGTATATTGGTTTAGAATTATGGAAATGTTGACTAATTCCAAGGCTTGTAATCAAACAGCAAGGCACCCTGCAATATTTTCTTCCAAGATTCTGCATTAATCATTTATGTCTGGTCCTGTTTTCTTCATGTCCACTAAAAGGGTGCAGCTCAAAAGAGCAGATAAAGAGCCTGTGTGTTCATGTCTCTGTTGAGGATGAGGTCCATGCAAAAAGTAGGAATAGAAGCAGCACCATTGCCTTGGCTCGAATAGCTACCTAAATTGAACTGAGAGGTAGGATAAATTTCACACTAAACCCCTACTACTTTGGTTTTGTGAGTGCTGATCCAAAACCTGCTTATAGAACCACATGGAGCAGGTCCACATGTAAGAAACAATGAACCTCTCTCATTTAATGAATCCCAAGGCACACCCCTCCATGCTTCTGCAGCAGCAGGGGTCATACCTGTGTGCAGGTAAATCGCAGGCAAGGTCCAACCACCACAGCATCCATGCAGCCCCCTGCTCCCAATTCTGCCATCATCCCTACCTTACACTAATAAATCACCTGCCTTTGCCTCAGATTTTCTTCCTGGGCTATTTAAGGATGCCTCTCATCTGATGCATGGTGCTACTACCCTAAAAGTGGAAAGCACAGATTCTTTTGTTTGCAGGAGACACCTTATTACTGGACCTCCTACATACAATACCTCATTTCCTGGAAGCAAGCTGACACTTGATGCCCAAATGAACCTGATCCAAATTCATCCCTTGTTGTAACTCTGCCAGAAGATTGATTCCATTTGCTCTGAAGGAGACTGCTTTGACACATGGACCTACACACTACTGATTCCTGCTTGTTCAGTGAAAGCTGCTTAGCTGGCCAGAGCTAACAACATAGAAATTGCCAAAATTCATATAAGGAGAATCCTGCTAATTTGAAGTGTTTTCAGCATGTGTGCCACAACTTTAAAGTGTGCTTAAATGAAGATATTTTTGGCATACACAGATGCAGCATAACAGTATCACCATATATGCTGAGTGTCTGCACACAGCACGTGCAAAATACAGAATCACATATATAATATATGCTGAATTGTTCTCTAAGAGAAGTAAAGGATCTGTATTTGAGTCACTTCTCTTTATTGGAGATGCCCCTTTAAGAAATAGGAATAACAACTTAACTCAGAGTAAAATCTTAACATCTCTGGCAGTATCAGAAATATTTTTAAAGCCCAGGTCAAGTAATGGGAAAGTAATTCTGACATTTCCTTAAAAGATAAGTTTGTAGCCTCACAGTCAAGACTGAAAAACACAGCTTGAAAAGGTGAATTTTAAACAACAAAGAGCTAGGGTTGGCATTAGATAAAATATTACGGGTTTTGAGTTTTATTTTAAAAAAAAGATCCAAAGGTACACTAGTCTCTCTAACTGCTGGATGCTTGTTAGCTGTACAAAAATGGAGGAGAAAATAATGCCTTGCTCAAGTCAGGTGCAATGTAGAGCTGAGCCAGCTTTGCCACCTGTACATGGAGAGGTCAGGGAAGGAGTCTGCTCCTCTGAGTCACCTGCTGGGATAACTAAGATCTCTCAAAACACACCAGACAGCTCGTGGGGCTCAGGGAAGAACAGAGCAGCAAATGAAAGGACATTCACTGCTTCTAAGGAGACTGATGTATAGATCCAGTGGTGGAGCTTCAGGGTAGGGTCCCACACCCTACCTGGACCCAGGGATGCTGGCTGGGCAGGGTGCTGCTCCAGTGGCTTGGAACCACCTTTCCTGGAGTGTCCATACAATCCAGACAGCCAGCACAGCTGTTTGACTCAAAGCATTGTGGAGAGCAATTGCACAACTGCAATGTTAACTGAATTGGGTTAGTCATCCAAGGGTTTGGGATTTTCTGGCAGTGGGGAAGAAACCAACAACTGATGCTGCAGAGTTAGAGATCATCCCTCAGAGCCTTCCTTTCTCTCTGAGGATGGCACACCCATCCTCTTCATCCTCAAGCTAAGCTCATCACTGGGAAGTTTCTAAGGTCCAGATGTAAGGATCCACTTGATGGAATAAATCATTTGAATGTGTAGTGGCACAATTTTTATATCCTGTAGCTGGCCTATCTCTGAAAATTTCCTACCATCCTTTCCAGTATTTTCACTTGCAAATGACAGAGGATTCCCATTTTACCTTGATAAATTAGCAGAACTCGCATGTAATTATCTGACATATTTCTCTACATTGGTCATTGCCATGACAGATGAGGTGGCTTTCCTAACAGAAGTTACATAAAGTGAGGGGACCAGATGTGAATTTTTCAAACAGTGTCCAATTTCACATACAGCATGTAGGAACTAAAGGGGATATTGGCCATGTAACTGTCAATCCAGTCAACATTCTGTTTATTTATACAGTGTCTTATTTATTTATTTATTTTTGTGTCTGTAACCAATACATTCCAACCATGTACTCGAACACTTCCTCTGCATAAAGAGGGATTACACCTCCATCCTTTATATGTTTGCTTTCCCATCCCGAAAGTATTTGGCTATGTTCAGCAGAAGAAATGAAAACATCAGAATAAGATTTCAGAGTTAAGCCATGCAACTACCAATGACATACTTTTTCCTTCTATTTGAACTGCCATAGGATTAACACAAGCTACAGTTTATACAAGACAGCCACAACTGTTTTGATCACCAGGTGATGCCTCAGTGAGAACAGGTTGCTAAGGAGGGATGGTGGCAGGGAACAGGGTGACATTGTGAAAGCCACTATGAGGTACCATGGCACCATGGTCAGGTTGTTTGGAAACCATGAGGATAAAGGCTGCATTTAACAAAGTTAGCTGCATTTTGTCTTTTCCTCTTCTCTCCCTTTTCAAACTAGAAGCCCTAGTGGTGCACTGTTTTCCTGCCATATGTTTTTCCTCCTCCATCCCCCTTAAATAAAAAAAATGAATCTACCTTTCATTTCAGTAACTGCCT
>NW_009953811.1:4474115-4477933 GCF_000747805.2 Chaetura pelagica
CAGGAATCAGCACAGTTTCCAGCCAAGGGACTTTCTACAGGAGAGCAACTGCTCAGCTGCCTTTTGAGATTATGTCATTGCTACAGGACTGGCACCATCACAGGACAGACAATTAGGTTAGCCACCCTCCCTTGAAGAGATCAAGGTCAACCAGGGCACCAAGCAGCATCTTGAGTGAAAGGGCTATTTTTCTGGTGATAGAATAATTAGGATCAAAAAGTAAATGTACTCACCCCAGGTAAAGTTTTAATATTGTGCAGTGCATTCTGTGCTTCAAGAGCAGCTTTTCTTGTATAAAATGTTACGAAACAACAACCTATAGAGAGAAATGAAAAGCTTTCAGAAATTAGTGAGTATGATTTGTGAGAGTACAATAGGGAGGGAGAAAAAATACTGGTTGAACAACACATTATGAAAGCTGGAAATGTGAATTATCATGAGGCTGCCTGAATCATATGAATAAAAGAAAGCTTGTATGGTTTAAAATAAAAAGTCACCCCCTGTGCATTGCATCTATAGCATACCTACATTGTTAGTGAACTGTAATCACTTAGAAATTAAGTTAACCAAAATCCAATTGGCTTTGCACAGTGTAAATAAGGTTATATTTTTCTGAAGGCTCCCCATTATACTTTGAACAGAAGCAGCATGGCAAGCTGAAGCAGCAGGAGTTTATTGTTGCATCCTAAGCAGAAAATCAGGTGAAAGCAGGACTTTGTTTAAAGAGCCTTATACGTAAGAGCTGTGGTTTGCTCCCCACTATTTGAAACCAGGTTGGACTGGAGGTAGGACCCTCATCTCAGCTGCAAAAAGGAAGGTAAGCTACAGGAGAATTGACCACTGCTGGGATAGTGGAGGCTGCTTATGGTCATCAGCACTATATGAAACCGCACACATGTAACCTTCAGTAAAGCAGACAGTCTTAAGTTGCCTTAATCCCTTGTTTATCCCTTTGGCAGCGCAGTCCAAATAACTTGTCTGCAGGACTAAACAAAGATTGTTGCCACTTTCTCCTTTGCAAATATGGCAAGTAAGTCTCCCTGCAGCACACACAGCCCAGGCAGCTCAACACCTGCATCAGGGTGAGGTCAGGGCTCACAGGTAGGTCCTCAGGGGACAGCTATAATAAAATGACAGGCATGGGACAAAGAAACAGGACCAAAATCTGACTCCCTGCAATCTGTGATGTCCCACAGCATTGAAGTCTGCTACCAGGGATGCAGGGGGCACGTGCAGAGAGCTTACTGAGGGAGGGCCTGGCATCATGTTGCAGGTGGGATGCTCAAAGCCCTCTCCCAGCTTGTGACTTCAACTTTACCTCCAGCAGGAGGGAGACCACTTTGAGAACATCACTTGTGCACTTCCATGAATAACACAAGGCTGCTGGTATAGGCACAAGGAAAATTCACACTTAGATAGCTCCCACCAAGCACAGTTAATCAGGGATGCAGATGCAGATACACCCATAGAACCTGATCTGTTCCTACTCTGTCTGTAGGGGAAAAGGGGTGAGGCTGAATGCAGCCCTTGTTCTGTGGACATGGGCAGCCCCTGCTTTGGAGCCATGTCACATTAAGAAGAGACCCCAAACTCCTACAGAGTTCTGTGGCTGCAGACAGGGTGCTTGGTGACCCAGCTGCTATCTGGAGAGGGAAAACATGTAGGGTAATGCTGGCTGAGAGGCAGAAATGGCTACCAAAGCAAGAACCTACTTCATATCAAACGATGGAGATTTTACTGATCAATCAGAAAACAATCCCATCTTCTTAAACCACAGACAGAGATCTGTTGCAACTCCAGAGAAATGCCAAAACCAAACAGTAAACAGAATAAACACTGGCTCTTGAGCCTCCATGTTCCCTTGAATCAGTAAGCAGAGCTGTTGCTTGTACCACCTTAATGTTCACCCAGGTGAAACATCACGTCCCACCTGATACACCTGCTTTTGTACAACCTCACAGCACCCCCATGGATAGCAGAGGAGACCTAGGAGAAAGTGTGTCCAGGAGAACACAGCCAGCAAATGCCTGAAGTGGTGGTGTGGAAGTGGCCTGTACCACAGGGTGGAAGGAAGGGCTGAATGCAGAACTTCTCTCACTGCCTCTTGCTCGGTTCAAGCCGCACATTGCACTGTGAACGCTCCCTCCAGCTTTGCAGCCAGGCCAGCAGCGACTGTTGCCTTTCATATAAAGCAAAGGTAATCAGGTATTCCCAGCTGGAATACAGCAAGTTTATCCCTAGCACAGAAAAGCCCTTGCAGGCAATACAATGCATGGGAAGGCAAGTAATGCAGACTTAATGCAGCTGAGAGAAATATTTTTTATACTGCCAACAGGTTCCTTACAATTTTACAGTTTACGACAGAGACGGTTTAATAATTATTCCAATGAGCTGAAAATTGAGGTTTGTGCTTCCTGTGAGTTTTTCTGAACCTGAAAATTCTGAAAAAAGTCTGAAACTTTAAATTATTTCACTCTGGAATGACAATGGGAAGCAAATGTGAGTTTTTTACATTAATAGTGCAACTTTGAGAAAACATTGTGACTTTCTTCTATCCTGCCAGCCAGCTCCAAAGTCTGTCTTCTATTGTTTCTTAATTTGATTTATTGGCTTTTAAATATAAAGCTTTTTAATCAGTATATGGGATTCAGAGCGGGAAATATCAAGAAGTAGTCAGGACTTCGCAATTGTGATGTCCTTTACCATGGGTCCAAAGAGTCTCATTTTAGATTTTAGCTCTGTCAGTTTATTCTGAGAAGGAGAAGTTTGAAATCTATTGGTTTATCATTCTTGGCACTACTTTAAAGGACTGCACTTGAAAGATGAAAATGCTGTGAAATGCCCTTTAACTAGTAATTTTTGGGAAGTAATAGCGCAAGAGAGAAAAATGCCTCTGTGAATGAGGCTTGGGAGAAAAGAGTAGCTTAATGGGAAACGTGCAGATGTTTCTAGCAGGTCATTGGACCCTGACAAAATGGAGATTTCTAAGCTCACAGGCAGACACATCTGAAAAGGCATGTGGATAAAAACTTCTTTGGACTCCAGACTTTCTCTGGACATTTTGCTCATAGGTTCCTAAAAAGCCCCAACAAAACAAGAGATGTTTTGGTGCAGTTTGAGGAGAGCATGGGCACTACTTCTGGACTACTTCTGGATACTGAAGCTATCTGCTAAAGAGGTCAGGGCTGGACTGAAAAAAAAGAAAATAAGAGAACACAGCAGAACAGAAAAGGCAAAGGTGGACATAGTCCTGAAGGTAACGCTTCAGCTCAGCCTACAGACTTACCATGTATGCTCACTGCCAAGTTACTCAAATTGCTCCAGCTCCAAAGGGGCAGCTTTGAAGACTCTTCCAGCATAAAATCTCTTTGACTCAGTACTACAACATATAGATGAAATGATCAAACTGAGTCCTTTCTGCAGAAATATGGGCAGGGGAGATGTCTGTGTAAGAGGAGAGGGACAATCTGTGCTTTAGGACTGGTAGCTGGTCCCTGCTGAAAGACAACTAGGAAATTACTTCCCTTCCTCCATTTTTCCTAAGAAAATTTAATATTGCCAAAGACAAATCAGTGACACCACTGGAAAAAGAAAAAGTACATTCCCCACTAAGAGAACAGAAAAAAACCCAAACTCTCCTCTCTCCAGTCCCCTGCAACATGTAATCTTGGCTTCATCACCAACAAACTTGACAGCAACTTGAGCCACAACTAAATTTTTCTGACATCCAAGTAACTCAAAGCCTGACAGTGATAACCTTCTCTCCTCCTAGTCAGGACAACTTAAAAGCTGAATTGGTTTGTGGACATGGCTCTGCT
>NW_009953811.1:4477994-4482386 GCF_000747805.2 Chaetura pelagica
GCTGAACCTCAACAGCCTGAAATGCAGCCCAGTCTACTGACTCCACGTGGGATACCATTTTCTTGACAAAAGGAACAGGAGCTTGTGCTGCCAGTCAGTGTCGCCAGAGCAGCAAATCTGCTTTTTTGTACGCTGGTTGTGCTCTACTTGGAACTGTATTTACTACAGTGTAAGACATTTCTTCTTTGTACCTAGAAAAAACACTGAATGAATCATGCAGATCCCTACAGTCCCTTAAGGACATCGCCAACAACTTCATGGCTATTCTGCCAGATGCTTGAACAGACTGAACAAAACCTGCCACCCCACGCTGCACAGCGTCTGATAGCAACAAATGGGATGCTTGAGAAACAAAGGCAGAAACCAGCCCTACTTCTCAAAGCATCTGATGAGAAAATGCTGCAGTGTGTACACTACAATGCTCAACTTCAACACCTCATTAAAAATAAGGGAAAAGATCTCTTATTTCAGCTTGTTTCTCTCTCCCTCTTTTTTTTTTTTTTTTCTTTTTTTCAAAGGAAATTTAGTGCCAGAAAAAGACCTCAAGGTCCCAGCCATTGGGAGAGAGTTGACACATTCAATTCTCCATGACACATTCAATTCACAAGCCCCTGCTCAGGCTGCCAAAGGCACCAATTAGCACCAGTGGTGGAGATTTTATTTATTTAATTTCCACAGAAACCTCTTTAGCAAGACACCGACAAGGGCAACCAGCCTCACATATGGCTAGAAACAGCTTCACTGGAGTCACTATCAAAGATTGCACGAAGATTACCTGGGGACCATCCAGCCATGGCTTCACTAAAGCAGCCATTTATAAGTTAGGGATGGACAAAAAAAAAAGCAAACGGTGAGGACTCTCACACCACCATGCCCATGAATTTCTGGTGAGAGTAAACCTGGGTTTCTGGAGCACACTTGTGTGCTTTGTGGAATTATGAAAGTTGCAGTTTTCACCATGAAACTTCAAAAAATGCCGTTCCTCCTATGAGCAAGAGGATTTTTCAAAGAGCTGCAAGTGACCTCCTGCAATTAAACTTTTCCTCCTGTGTGACTTCTGCTCTACAACCCAAATTAATCACCTGTGAAGCCCTTGCCCCCATTCAGCCAGACACGGCTTTGTTAGGCTGTAAGATACAGCTGTAAGACATCACTAGGAGCTCTGGTGTGTCATTATTTTTATCACTTTCTCCCAATTCAAGCACAGACTAATTACTCTGTGAGAGCTGTTTACATTCCTAATTTTGAACAACCAACAAAAGAAAGCTCTCCTCCACTTGGAGATGTGTGTTACACAGTCTCATTGGCATTTAACAGCACTGGGATCTGTGTAAAGGGCTTAATCTCTCAGTCAGAATTTCATGCTTGAATGAATACAGCAACCTCCATCTTGCTTTGGGTGCAAAAGCCTCTGACAGCACCTAAACTGAATATACAGTTCCTAGGTTAAAGTTACCAGGAATTACACACTCGCATTGATATGAGAAAATAACTTTTGGATGTGAACAGGAATTAAAGCATGTTATTCTGCAAGATGCTCTGAGGTTTTGATTTGCTTGAAGGAAAACATGCTGCAATTTTCCAGACCTGAAAATTTTAGTTTGGGGAATGAAAACAGAAAGGATACAGGAGGAAAAAAACAACAACCCTCATAGTCCTTGGTCTGATTTATGAGTTTCTATAGTTTTTAACTGTCAAAATTTGTCAGTTTGGATCTCTCCTGCGTTGTGCATATTATCACTTGCTGCCAGTATCTGAACCCTAACCATAGGGCATAGAAATACAAGAGCTTATCAGTGCTCCTGCAAAGCCTGCAACAACTTAAAAGTATGAAATTTGCTTTACCTTCTAGACTAATAAAATAAACACTTCAAAACAGCTATAATGATTATCTGATGATTGAACTCTGTATTCTTTTAGCAAGTAATGGAATCCTAGCAGACAAATTCAATTCAAAATACATTCGCATTCAGGACATCAACAAAGTCATCATGTTGTGAATTGAAAATTCCTTTAAAGGCTGCGTTTGAATTCTAAAGGGCTGACAGATCAAGGGACTGAAGGCCCTGGAAGGCTAAATGAGTGAAGTCCTGCTATGTTTCTTTCTTTCTGTGAATGAAGCTCACTTTTGTGTGTGCATTTGCAAGCAGAACAGGTGCTGGCTTCATACAAGCTTGGAATCTCAATGGGGACAAGTAGCTTCTTGTCAATGCAGCACAGTTAAAGCTAGTTTAAGTTAAGGGGGATTTATTTTCCTTTTTTTTTTTTTTTTTTTTTTTCTCCCGATTTCCACATTCACTCTCCCACCACCAAATTTTACACATTACACTGTGATTCAACAGGGCTGCCTTTTAAAAGGGTCTCTTGCATTCCAGCTGTTCACCCAGATACTAAAATACATGCTCCTGAACAGTGTGATTTGCAAGGCAACCCACCACAAACCTCTGCTGTCATTTTCCAAAAGGCAATGAAGACTTAAAAAATGCACTTCCAGCAAAGCCACGGAAAAGATTTACTGCTACTGGAGTTCAGGTGTGTGGCTGGGCAATGGGCCTTTTCACACTCATTAAATTTGGTGCAGTGCAATGGGAGCCTGGTCTGGCACTTCTTCTCTATTGCAGATTTTAGTGCAATTAGCTAAGCTGCATGAAGACACCAGTTTTAGGAGAGGTATTTCAAGTCTGAGAGATTTTGGTTGGGTGATTCCATACAAAAACAGAGAAAAACAAGAACTGCCTGAATAGCAAATGCAGACATTCCTGACAAAGGAAAGCAAAAATGTTTCCAGAAATAAAAATCCAACTGTTTCTCTAATTCTGCTGAACACAAAAAGGTGGCAGCTAAGGCAGGGCTGCATTTTGATTCCTACCTGCACTGTCCTCCTGCTCTATTGTATGCAGTCATTCAGGAGTGTGATGGCAATGATTCACTCCTGAAGCAATCCCTGATAGAATTGCCATATACTGCAGAAATCAGCCTTTAACGATGCCGCCTCCCAATTAGCTCAGGTTTGCTAATAGTTTGATATAATTGGCACCCTGATGGAAACCGTATTACCAATCCTGTCACCAGCCAGGAAACCGCATCGCCACTCTAATGACAGCGCATATTAGAGCGATGCCACTTCTAATATTAATACATTAGCTAAAGGTAGGCAGGGGCTCATAAGCAAGAAGCATTCACAACTGGGACGTGCCAAATTCCACCCTGTGCTCTATTTTTCCTCCTGGTTAGAACATCCAGGGTGGCAATGCACCAGCCCCAGCGTGCCCCAAACCGCCCCTATTGCATTAAAGCACAAATGCTCCAGGCCGGTAACAGCCCCGTAAATGGCCAGTGAAAAATGATCCCACAGAGCTCAATTTTTTCTCTCCATGCCTTGCAAGTTATGACGGCCTTTCTGTTAATTGGCCACAAGTCCTAGTTTGCTGTCAGCCTTCAGCTGCACCAGGGAGCTCTTTTGGAGGAGTCACACTCTGTCATTCCCGTACCCTTGTGAATACAAATGCTCTCTATAAATGTCCTCTGCCTACAAAATGGAAGTGAGCTTTTCCCCCTCTTTTTTTCTTTTCTCTCTTTTTTTCCCTCTTTTTTTTTTTTTTTTTTTTTTTTTTTTTTAATTTTGACCTAGATTAAATCTGCTGCATTTTGAAACGTTTTGGGAAAGCAACTAAGAACTAATATGCACCGGTTCGTGTGCCACAACACTTCCCATTATTATGTAAATTTTGACTAAAGTGCTACACAGATAGAAAAGATATCAAGGGCAAAATTGCCAGAATCTGCTTTTCTTGCTCAATGAAATAAGCCACTTACATTAAACAGTTTTAAATGGCTAATAGCTGTAGAAATATCTAAAGAATTTCAATGTACATTTTTCTGTATAGGGCAAGGACAGCTTTTAGCAAATTCCTGAACTCTCCTGCTGCCTGCCTAATGACTGGGAAGTGAATGGCCAAATGCTGGTACCCTCTGGTTTACTTCTGAAGAAAGGGGCCAAATTCCACATCTGCAGCTTGGTAATACCCTTTTGATAGATGGTGATAAAGGAGGAAGAAAAAGCAGAAGCAGAATTAGATTATATACGTGGTGGCAGGGTAAATAAATACATACAAATCAGGTTTAAAGCATCAAGGCAATTTCATGTCATTACTAACTAATCTGTCCCTAAAGAAACCATGACTGCGTGCTGGGATGTAAGCTGAGCTGTTATGGTCTGGGCTGACTAGTACATGAGAGACATCCAAATATAAACTCAGATGTTAAAAAAATGGAAATGAAAAATTAATATGTCCTCCCTTATAAATCCATTCTTACAGCAGGAAACTGGTGTGACACTGTATTTCAATTCGAAAAAGACTCTGCAAAGATCATGTTTACATAAATTAATGT
>NW_009953811.1:4482448-4620420 GCF_000747805.2 Chaetura pelagica
TTCCTAGCACACACTTCTTACAGTCCTGGATTTGCTTCTGTGTTTTCTTCCACTTGAATGCTTGAGAAGGGTCACTAAAGACTGGTTTTCCCTGATAAGACTTCCAGACCACTGCTCTGATGAAACCTCTAATCACACTGCAACTCCTGAGAAGCCACTGAAGTCCTAGATCAACTAGGAGGCAAATCTGTAGTGAAAAATAATCAGAACAGCATAGCTTTACCATAAAATCTTTACCTTGAAAATCTTCAAATCTTTGACATTGAGAGTTAATTGCAATTTATAAAAACTTTCACTGTCACTATGAAAAATGTATGTTCTGAATTGGAAATTATTTTCACTGGTTAAATGCTAGTGGCACTCTGGGCTGCATCAGGCAGAGTACTGCCAGCAGGTCAATGAAGCTGATCCCTGCCCTCTGCTTAGCCCTGAGAAGACGTATCTGAGTGCTGTGTCCTGATCTGGGCTCCCCAGTATGAGAGAGATATGGACATACTGGATCCACTGGATCCACCATGAGGTGGATCAAGAACTGGTTGAAAGGAAGGAGTCAGAGAGTTGTAGTCAATGGGGCAGAATCTGGTTGGAGGTGTGTGACTAGTGGAGTCCCTCAGGGGTCGGTACTGGGACTGGTGTTGTTCAACATCTTCATCAATGACCTGGATGAGGGTATAGAATGTACCCTCAGCAAGTTTGCTGATGACACTAAGCTGGGAGGAGTGGCTGACACACCAGAAGGCTATGCTGCCATTCAGAGGGACTTAGACAGGCTGGACAGTTGGGCAGGGAGAAACCTGATGAAATTCAACAAGAGGAAGTGTAGTGTTCTGCATTTGGGGAAGAGAAACACCATGTCCCAGTACAGGTTGGGGGCTGACCTGCTGAAGAGTAGTGTAGGAGAAAGGGACCTGGGGGTCCTGGTAGATAGGAGGATGACCATGAGCCAGCAATGTGCCCTTGTGGCCAAGAAGGCCAATGGCATCCTGGGGTGCATTAGAAAGGGTGTGGTTAGTCGATCAAGAGAGGTTCTCCTCCCCCTCTATTCTGCATTGGTGAGGCCGCATCTGGAGTATTGTGTCCAGTTCTGGGCCCCTCAGTTCAAGAAGGACAGAGAACTGCTTGAAAGAGTCCAGCGCAGAGCTACAAAGATGATGGAGTGGAACATCTCCCTTATGAGGAAAGGCTGAGGGAGCTGGGTCTCTTTAGCTTGGAGAAAAGGAGACTGAGGGGTGACCTCATCAATGTTTACAAATATGTAAGGGGTGAGTGTCAGGGAGATGGAGTTAGACTTTTCTCAGTGATGGCCAGTGATAGGACAAGGGGTAATGGGTGCAAATTGGAGCATAGGAGGTTCAAGGTGAATATCCGAAAAAAATTTTTTACTGTAAGAGTGACAGAGCACTGGAACAGACTGCCCAGGGAGGTTGTGGAGTCTCCCTCACTGGAGACATTCAAAACCCACCTGTATGCGTTCCTGTGTGATGTACTCTAGGTGACCCTGCTCTGGCAGGGGGGTTGGACTAGACGATCTTTCGAGGTCCCTTCCAACCCCTAGGATTCTATGATTCTATGAAAGAGAAATGCTGCTTCCAGTGAAATGCTGTGAAGATGAGGAAGGGTATCGAGCATCTCTCATATGAGGAAAGGCTGAAAGAGCTGGGACTGTTCAGCCTGGAGAAGAAAAGGCTGAGGGGGATCTTATCAATGTGTTCAACGTCAGTTTGGACAGGGCTCTGAGTAACCTGAGCTAATTGAAGATGTCCCTGCTCACTGTAGACAGGCTGGGCTAGATGACCTTTAAAGGTCCCTTCCAAACCAAACCAAACCATTCTGTCATTCTATGTATAAATACCCAGTGGGGAGGAAGTAAAGAAGATGGAGCCTTCTCAGTGGTGCCTAGTGACAGGACAAGAGGCCATGGGAACAAATTAAAATACAGGAAATTCCATTTAAAAGACAAACTTTTTTACTGTAAGGGTGATCAAACACTGGCTCAGTTTGCCCAGAGAGGTTGTGGACTCTCCACCCCTGGGGATATTAAAATCCTGCCTGGACACAGCTCTGAGCAACCTGCTGCAGGTGACCCTGCTTTGGACAGAGGTTGGATGAGATGAACCCCACAGGTCCCTTTCAAGCTCAACCAGCCTGTAATTCTGTGAAATTGCAATAAAGGAATTTAAGAAGCTTTTCCACAAAGCCCCTACTAACACAGTTTAACTTCCTCGGAAATATATTGCAAGCTTATTTAACTTTAGCAGACAACATCAGTTAAATTACTGTTTTATTGTTGTACTCGTCAGTTGGGAACCAGCTCTCATTCACTAGCAAATGTTACACACAAGACCAGTTCTTTCATAGCAAGAACATAGAAATTAATCTTTTTTTTAGAAACAGAACCAGAGACATTAAAATCTCAGCATGGCCTATGTTGCCACAGACATGCGGAACAATAAGAATCTCTTGGGTTACACCTTGTTTTCAGAAATATATAAAGAAATTTATTAATTCAAAAGCTGATATCATGATATCTTTTTAAAATTACAGTCCTGTTATATCTGACATGATGAAGCTTTGTTTAAATCCCAGCATTCCTTCAGTATTACATGACCACCTATCTACCCACAGCCATGATGCCTGTGTCACAAGGTGGCAAGATTGTTGATGCTGACACTTAACGAAAACCTATTACACAAAAGAATAAAACCCCAATCCTGTCCCTTACCCAGAAACTTGGTCACAAGAGTGTGTATGGGCTGGTTTCAACACTTGTCTGGATCTGGAAGACTTCGATATAATTTTTGCAAGGGAATCTAAATCTGACCTTGGATAATTTATTTCTAGGAATAAGGTGTTGAAGTTCTGCAAATAGTGTTCAATGCCCAGCTGAATCTTTAGATGCCTAAATACTTTTGAACAATCTGGCCTTTAATCCCCTTGTGCCCCAGCTACTCCTTGTAAAATGGAAAGAATAGAATCCCCCAAGCTCAAAGGATACTGTGAAGAAACTCTTAAAAAAAAAAAGAAAAAAAAGAAAAAAAAAAAAGAGTGAGGTGAAAAGATACTGCAATAATAAAATATAAATAGGAGCACTATGGGTAACAGCAGAGCAATATTTGCAAGTGCTGCTTCCATCTACCCAACAGTCTGGCATGCTTCCTCCCAAAGTTTGCTTACAAGAAAAGAAGAAATCAATACAAGAGATTTGAGGCACTTAAGCAGCATGGGAAGAAATGCCAGGTGAAATACTGTCTCAAATTGCTCTGAGCTTCAATTAAAGAAAACCTATTTTCCCCCAACACCACCAGACCCCATATATTACTTGCTTTTGGCCAAGCCACCCAATAGGGGCTCCATTGTCTGCTGGTCGAAGAACTGACAAAGCCTTTGCTCTGACTCACGATTTGTTACAATATACACAGTATTTTCAAGAAGCAAATTTTCATCTATTTGAAAACTTTTTTTCTTAGAAATGTGTTACTTTTCCCCATCTTCAAAACTTGGGTCTAAATCCATTGTCTGGATACACCATACTCCCTGCTCCCTGCATCCCAAGATGCAGTCAAACACTTTCAATTCTTTCTTGACTTCAACATTATAAACCCTTACATCCCTTGTATTGATTTCTAGGCATTCACAGTTTCACTCTCACAGGGTCACAGCACATGTCAAATCTTTCCTATACTGTGTACACCTTCAAGCAGCATTTTATCTAAGGAGCTCTCCTTTCCCTGCACTTGTTAGCAGTGACACATTTGCTCCTCTATTAAGGATTTTTTTGAATAATAATAACAAAAAAAGAAGAAATTCCTGTCAACTCTTCTTTCTAGTTGGTTGAAACAATTTTATGCAGATGAAGATGCAACTCCACAGAGCCTTTGAACTTTAAGCATCATTTTTACTTAGCTTTGAACTCCCAACAGGGCCCATGATCTTTCAAAGCAATATCCTTTGCCTGTGGAAGCTTCAAATAAAGCAGCAAAAGGCATGGTTAGAAAAAAATGCAAAAGATGTGGGAGTTTTTAAAAATCCTTGATGCTCCTGGAAATAAAAAACCACAACCGAGTGGTATCTGAAGAAGTGTATTTGGCACTCAAGTGTTTCCCTAATTAATTGTTTAGATGAGTGCTAAAATAAATGCAGCAGCAGCAAAGATAAACAAACCACTTTAGTAATAAAGCCATATATTTGTGCAGACACACAAAAATAAACGGCAGCGCTTAATGAGCACAAGCAATGAGAAGGAAAAACATACTTTGTGTGTGGGATCAAGCTCAAAGATATTTGAGATGTATCTCACAGCAGCCTCCCAGTCTTTGCCCCTCGTATAGCATCTTGATTTGCACAGACTAGCAGTGTAAAAATAAAGTGTGTCCTGATGAAGACAGGACATGCTTCATTTTGCTCAGGCAGCCTCATAGGAGCAAGGAAAATACTTGTGGTAAGAGACTGTTATCCCAGTTTGTTATTATTATTCTGCTGGTTTTTGTTCTTGTGATTAACTAACATAAAATCAACAAAAGGAGATGCAGAATACACTTGTACTTCCAAAATGACCAGAGGGCTTCAGCACCTCTCTTATGAAGACAGGCTGAGGGAGCTGGGCCTTCTAGAGAAGAGTGGATTTAGGCTGGGCATTAGGAAAAAGTTCTTTAATATGAAGGTGGTGGGGGCCCCATCCCTGGAGACACTGAAGGTTGGGCTTGATGGGGCTCTGAGCAATCTGTTCTAGTGTGAGATGTCCCTGCTTATTGTAGGGCGATTTAGAGGTCCCTTCTAACTCAAGACATTCTATAGTTCTATGATTCTATGCAATTGTTCCAAAGTTCTATCTGGTCCTATCTATAGATTTCCCAGAATGAAGCTTCCCATAATTTCCCCAGAAAACTATTTTGCAATCTCACAAACACTAATTTTAAAGATACTTTACCTTGTAAACAGTTTCAGCTTTCCATAATTTCCCACTGCTATTTTTTTCTGGAAAACCTTCCTAAATAATTCTACTGCTTTGCAATCTTTGTATAAAAGATTCACTAACCAGAGCAAAACAACAAAACCTCATGAATCATACAAGTAAAAATGTTATTCCCCCTGAATTCCTTATAAAATTGAAGGTTTGTTTCTGGATACTATCAACAATGCACAACTTGGAAAACTGATTAAAATACCTATTAACCAATATTCAATATATTAAACAAAGGGAATATCAAGAGTGTGCTGCACGACCCATAGGGCATGTCTCAAGCCCCCTAATTAATACCAGTTCAGAGCTGTCCAAATAATATAGTTCCATGATATACAAGCCCTATGACTCTCCAAGGATCAAGATGTGGCATTTAATCAAATCAAGATTTAAAATAAATTGCCAGCAGCCTGCTTCCAAGTTATGACAAGAGAGATGCTTGGCTTGAGAGGTATAGGCTGTATAAAATGATTGGCAACTTATCAAGAAAAGAAGAGAAAGAAGCTGGATGATTGGCAACTTAATCAGAGGGAGAAGGTAAAATACAGAAAGGGAACAAAACGAGTGCCTAAACAGCTCTGTGTTGGCTCCTGTGGCTGTCAAAGGTGGCCTTGAGCACACAGTGGCAGGAGGGCTTACACTGGAGCTTGTCTGCAAAGTAGATGAAACTGTTCAGTGTTCCTTGGCATCAATAGGATGTGAATCCTGAATGTATCTAATCACGTTTGGAGTAGCATGACTCTGTGCAGGGTTCTCTGCAGGTCACCACGGCAGCCACAAGAACACATCCAACAAAATATCATGGATGTGCAGCTTAATGGTCCTTTGCTTTGCTACCAAAAAAAATCCATAGGGCTTTAGATCAAAGTCCCCAGTCTTATTTGAAACCTAGAAAAAAACCAAACCAAAACACAACAACCAAAATAAAATAAAAAAATAAATCCAAGGAGTCCTCAACAAGCATTTCATCTTTAGCCTCTGCTGCTTCCCTGACAAAAGGTTCTTTCTCTTAATCAGTATTCATTTCATATTAAGACCAATCTGAACAACCATAATATTGCAATAGAGGTACACTGTGGATAATGTTACAGTGTGCCCTCACCTTTTATTCAACATGTTATTATCACTTTAAAAAAAGGAAAAACCGTTCAAACATTTCTGGAAAGAGAACTGAGGAATGGTGGTTAGAGGTTAGATTCTCAAATGAGCTTTGCAACCATCAGTTCTTACTGGGAATAAACATTGCTTGGTCTTTTCATACAAAAAACCTCCAAACACTACACCCTCCTATTCATCCACAGAGTGCAGTGGGTCAAGAGACAAACGGTAAAATTATGTCCTAAAAATGTGAAATTTCTTTTCCCACTTGAGATGGGGGGTAGGGGACTAAATATACACTTGGAGGGAAGTCCTGGTGAGACTGGAACCCTGCTAAGCCTTATTACAGCAAATCTATAGATATTTCCAAGAAATTGAAATCCTCCATCAGACTGCAGCATTACTCATTCTTGCATTTTGTATGAAAGAAAGATAATGTATAGCAAAATTATTTCTGGAACTGCATAGTGCACGTTTTCACTATAATGCATATCACAAGCTTTGACACAGAGATAACTAAGTGATTACTTGTCAACCTCCTCTCATTCCACCAGTCTTAAAAGACAGGATAAGAAAAGCTTTTCATGTGCAACAGCAGGCTTCAGATTAGTCCCACGGAGTTATCGAAAATGTGGAACTAAATATCAGACAAGCCCAATTTAAAATGATGAAACACTTCTGAATTCTAAAAACAATTAGGCTGATCTACAACACAGGGCCTGATACAAAGTAGGTTTGAAGCTTTCTTTTATTTTTTAAAAGGGGACATATTTTTTTATGCCAGTCATAAATTAGTATGATCAAAATTTTTTCTGAATATTTTCAAGAGCAAGTGTCACACTTCCCGAAGAGGTCTGTGGAAGATTAATATTTTACCTGGGAAGATACACGCAGAAGTGAGTTACAGGCCTAGGAAAAGCAAACAATGACTACAGCTGAAGAACAGCATCATCTCCTTTTTCTGTGGCTTTTCAGTGATGCTGTGCTGCAGATTTACTCAGTTTTCACTGCTAGGTCCCTCACTTCTGCTTGTACATCAAAGATTCTGGGGTGCTATGAAGATTAATCAGGTGAGGCTTGCAGTTATATCTTCTACTCTTCATGATGGTTGCTCCCAGAAAACACCTGCATCTTGAATACATCCGATTCCACTGGGGTTGAGATTTAAACAAACACTGACATTGGCAATGGAACTCTACTTGATCACGGGACTAAAAAGTGGTCATGTGTTTCAATATCCATTTAATTACTACCTGTGTTTAAAAAGAAACAGAAGAAACTCTCAGTTACAGCAAAATTATGCTAGTGATGGCAGCACCATTGCTCAAAACCTACTCTGAAGAGTATTTTGGCTCCCTTATTACAGAATTGCAAGATAAAATACAAAACAAAAGGTATGGGACGTTCACAACACCTTTTAGGGCTTTCACTTTTGCAACACACGTGGACAATGGATTTAAAATGAAAGTTCTGTTTCTCTGTGCTTAAGGATATTAGTATTTTAGTATGATTGCATCTGAATGAAGACATTCAAGAAGCCATTATGTTTTCAACTTAGGTTAATAATAAGGCCATTTTTCCACCCACTCTCTGGCACAGCTGTAATGTTCTTGGCCTCAAGTGGGAGGCAATGTGGAACAAGGATTAGCAAGATGGATGATATACAACATACGGTGCCAGTTCATATAAAATATTACTAGATTGGAAATGACTGTTTACTGTCTCAGTGATTACATGACCACTTTTTTTCCTTCCAAAGAACACAGAGGATGTGGTGCTGCTCTATGCCAATAAAGCTTAGTGAATAGCACCTGGGTAATGACAAATTAATTCTTGAGCTAAGCCTGATGAGGGGGTCAGCCAAAATCTTAGGCAGAGTTTATCCCCAGTACTATTTTACATGACGGAAAATGCATCCCTCCCATTCATCAGTATTAGCACATAACTGGGATTATACAACAGAAAATAAAGCGGGGGGACCAAAATGTTTACAGTACGATTATAAAACATTTAATCTTGTAGGAAGGGAGGGAGGGAGTTGGAAACAGCATCCTATGGTGCACTTCCAAATAAAATTGGACAAAACATTTAGGAATGCACTAAGCAGAACAAGTGTGGATTTGGCAGATAACAAACTGGATGAACTAGCAGGTCTTTTTTCAGTTAACATTTATGAACCTGAGACCTTTGCATCCTGGAACATGAGATCTCCTGCCTGATCTAGAGACCCACCTCTCTTGACCAAAGCCAGAGTGGCTCAACCATGAGCCGACAAGGACACTGAGCCCTGGCTCCTACTGCATGTTCAGGCACCATCATACCTCAAATGCAGAAATCCATGCGGGCCCAAGTTTTGTGTCCTGTCCAGGCATAAAATTTATTTTAGCACGAAGTCAACACAAGTTGTTTAAACTCTGAGCTCTCAGCAGTTCCAATCACTTGGGCTAGTGGCCACAGTCACTGCCAAAACATCAGCAATGCGTCAGAGCTGAAAAATGTTTTCTTTAATAATTTTAGTGAGAGAGCACTTTCATGTGAAAGAGAAACACAAGTGTTTTGAAATAATTTCTCATCCCTAAGCAAAGCTCCTCTGAAAGAGCTGTCTGCACAATCCAGACACCTCCATTTTCATGTAAATAGCTTATTGATTTAATAAAACATATAAACAGGCTTAAATAATTATTCTTCCAGCTGCAGATGATATATATTCACTGAGCAATCTATTCCCACAAAAATATTTTCATTGAAATTAATCTTAATGTTCACTTCTCTTTCCCCCACAAGCTAACATCTAGGCACTTTGAAATGCACATTAGCTACTTTAATAAACGAGTTATTCTTGGTTTTCTTAACCACACAGAGCGTAAGTGGATGATCTCTTTACATGCCTTGGACGATGAAAAAGACATTAAGGATTAGAAATTTTCCTGTTTGAGTAGCCCAGCAAGAGTAAGCCAACTTTGCAGGCTTGCTCTCATTGTCATTTCCAGAGTGTCATAGTTTCCATGAGCAGTGTCTCCAAGAGTCAGGTCACCAAAGCCTCAGCCCTGCACACCCCAGCCTTTTTTCTTCAGGGCGTTGTTCCAATATCCTGAGCAACTACCCAAAGTCTAAAAGTCTGCTCCTTTGACATGCTCAGTTTGGCAAGTACAGCAGAAATGCTGCTAGATGAGAAGAAAAAAAAGAAGAAAACAAAAGGGAGAAGTAGGCACATTCCCTTCTCCTACTCACTCCCTAATTATCATTGTGCTATTTCCTTTTAAATTGCATTTAAAATTTCAGCCCTTTACAGTGAGATCAGCAAGAACAGATCTTTGCTTCACTAAAGATGCACAAAGCCCTTTTTGTTGAGGACATGGGTCCAAACCTCGGGCATCTGGGCTGGGCGGCTTTCACTGCAGCCATGCTTTCAGTCCTTCTAGTTCATCTCTGCTGTCAATATTTCAGAACAAAGATCATTTCACTGATCTGTTTGTACAGCATATTGTACACTCTGTCATGTGCATCTGCAATACAAACAGCAGATGATAATAAGAGCATGTGGATGAGACTGCAGCCCCAGATTTTGGGTCCCTTTGTTATCTGTGGTGCACGGAACCTGCACACAGTGGAGGCTGCACTTCTGCTGCATGCACACAACATGCCATGGGCACTCTCCATAAAGTCTAAATACTCTGAATTTCCTAGAAAAGAAAAAAAATTTTTCCCCCTTCCTCTGATTTCAAAGGAGGCATTTGAAAGTAAAACCATGACCATATCAATGGGAGCGAAACAGCAAATTACGTTTTGTAATATCCTCCTTAAACACAAAATAAAGCCATGAAACTTAGGGAGAAAGAGGAACAATTCATGCCAGATGCTACCTAATGGATGTTCAATAATAAATGCTACATACAAATGTATGAAAAAATGCCCTACTTTTAAACAGGTTGTTCCCCAAAATCACATCTGACTGCAACAGTAATAACGTGTCTCACACTAAATATTTGTCTTTTTAAAAAATTTTTAAGACTGCAAGCACTTCTGACATTTGCTGCACAGAACATCACCCTCTCTCTCCTTGTAACACAGATTGCTAGTCTGCTGCTTTACATGCTGACTTCTCTTCTGTGAACTAAGACCTTGAATATCTTCAAGGGGGAAAAGCCGATGATTTTTTTTTAAGAGAGCTAAACAATTCCATGTAATGAACATCAGTTGACACGGTCAATTACCCTCTCTTTTTTCCCCCCAAAAAACAGAACCACAAAGAGGAGATTGAAACTCCTTTGGACATCATGTGCCTTACTGATTGTATCAGAATGTCAACTACATGCATAAACACGGGTGGGTGAAGTTCAGGAGTGACATGTGGATCATTAAAATGTAAGAAATGTAGGCGAAGAAAAACTTTTGCCATTTGATTTGGCCAATGATAAAGAAAGCTGCTGCAGAAACTATTCCATTGTTTCCTAATTTCCATAAAAGAACAGTTAAAAACCTTTTTTTTTGTCTTTGTAGCTGAGTGAATGGAGAAGAAAAGAATTTTTTGCTAGATTTCATGTACAGGCTTTTAAAAGAATGCATATGAAAGGAAAATAATATCAAACATAAAGGAGATGCACACTTAGTTATATTTTTGACATTCAAAAATATTCTGCAAACACATCCAATATATCACATTTTCTCCTTAATGGTTAAAACATAAGAGCAGAGTTGGGAAACTGGATATCTTTATCACTGGCTTGAAGCACATCTCTGGCTATGTCACTGTGTTTCCACACATTGGAGTTTTCCATTTATAACGTGTGAATATGTTAATGCAGCTTATTTGCATTTCTACTTCTATGTAGGAAGTCACACAAAATACCTTCCTGGATCTCACTGTGGCACCTCCTTATAATGCAAGAGCAAGAATCCTGCATTAATAACACCCTTAAAAACACCACCAGGGTTATTCAATGAAATCTCTCTGCCATCAGAACTGCTTCCTGCTTTTGTTAGGGGAGGGCTCTGAAGTCCCAGCACGAATCACCCCGACACCCCTCCTGTTGTGCACCCCAGCTTGTGCCCAGGCTGCTCCTCCTTGCCGCTGGTGCAGCCGTTACCCACACTCAAACTAAGAAGGGCACTTCTGCCTCAAATCACACCTTCATTAGACACTTGGAAAATCACCTCTAAGATGAACAGCCTTCTTAAGGAGCTTGGTGATAACAGGTTCTGCACATACACTGATACTTGTTCTTAGCTTCAAGCCTATTCCTATTTAGCAAAGCAGTGAAGAACATTATTTAACTTTAATCACTTACTGGAGTCATCAGGACTGTGTGCTTAGTTAAACAGGGGTCTTTATGAGTCAAATATTACTCTTCTCTTACTCTTCTTCTTAGTAATAAGGAGACCTGGCAATACACTAGATAGAGCATTTGATAGCAAGTAACATTAATTAAATTAAATCCTCTTACAGCATACACTCTCCAGCTAATGTAGTTTACAGTGAAATTTTCTCTGGCACTCATTTAAATATAATTGCTGCACTTATCTTGTCATGAGGTAATTTCTGAAGGTTACTTGTACTGTGCATATATAAACCTACAAGCTACACTGACCTTTAGTTGTGAGATTTTATTTTTTTTTTTACTACTTAGACTGCAGCATCTAAATAATGATAATAATAATAAAAGTAATAATAATATTTCCTTACTTTCACACAGCACCTTTTAACTCAATATACACTCAAGCAAGAACTAACAAGCAATAAAGCACAGAAAGGCACTGAATGCTAAGAGCTCAGGACTAGAAAGGAAAGCTAACACTATTGGAAATGGAAAGGCTGGGAGATGACACACTCAGAAAGCAGAATTTTGCTCAATTCTTCTGTAAAACTCCCTTCTGAGACAGTCTCCTATTCACCCTTCATACACACGCTGGCATTATCAATAGCTATGGGGCACTCCAGCATCATGCTTTGTCTTCTGTATGAATGTTGAAAGAGGTTCACATCTATTGACCCAGTTGATTGGTTTTTTTGAAACTCCCAGGTGCTTTCCTTTAGGTGGCCCAGTGATATACACTGGAAAACAGAGTAAACAATTTGCAAAACTGGAAACTGGGAGGTGTCAGTCAAATAGAAAAATAAAGCAAAACAACTCACCCCAACCTCAAAAACTACACTGTACAGAAATACCCATAAATCTACTGTCTTGAGAGTTTAATGAAATATTGGAAGGACAAGTACAGAGATAGGAAGAGAAACCCACTGAGCATGATGGCAACAAGGAGTTTGGAAAGCCCCACCTATACACAGTAGATATTTCAGGCACTTATTATGCTAAAATTTCCCCTTCAACTCTGTTGTGTGCTTTTTCTCATTCTCACAACAACAAGAAGCATCCTCAAAGTGAAGATACACTCAATTTTTCCCATTAAAAATAGGAAAAAAACAGAAGATTTTGGGCTACTCCAGTAATGTGCACCAAGCAGAGTATGACTGAGCAATCCATGCCTAAGTGCTGACAGCCTTGGGAGGTGAGAAATGCCATGTCTAAAGGGGAAGGTTTAGCCACTTCTCAGGCCACGCAATCTCTGCCCTGGGCTCAACATTACAAAAGGAAGTCCTGTTTCTCAGTTTTTAGTATTCTTAACAACAGCCTGGTGGATCACAGAATCACAGTATGGTTTGGGTTGGAAGGGACCTTAAAGATGATCTAGATCAAGCTCCCCTACATGGGCTGGGACACCTCCCACTAGACCATCCAAGCCCCATCCAACTTGGCTTTGAACACTTCCAGGGAGGGGGCATCGACAAGCTACCTGAGCAAACTGTACCAGTGTCTCACCACCCCCACAGTGAATAATTTCTTTGTAATGTCTAACCTAAATCTAGACTCTTTTAGCTTGAAACAGTTACCCCCTGTTCTATTACTACCTGCCTTTGTAAAAAGTCCCTCTCCAGCCTTCATCTAGGCCCCTTTAGGGTGTTTGTAAGGATTAGAAACATTTGACATAATTATGTCTATTTGGCCACCACAGCTTGCCAAGGCTTAATTTTTAAATGATTTTTTAGTGTTGAATGAAACGAGGGAACCTAGAATCTCCTTCTCCTTCCTCCTGCTCAAACCCAGATGCCTGTCACATTAAGAAACACCAAGCGATGCCGTTCAGCTCTTACAGCACACAATAGCAGATGATCCAGGGAGAATGTGGGACTGTGAAGCATTTTAAAACTCTTAAATAAAATGTGGGCTACAGGAGGCTCTCATTCAGAAGTAACATTTTCCCTTCCACAGAGAGTTCCCTCGTGCTCGGGTGAAGTGAATTAAAATTGACACGGAGAAAAATCTAATTGAGCCAGAGAAAACACAACACTTTTCACTATAGAAACTGAAGCCTCGGTGGAATTACTCAGGTTAATACAGTCCATTTTAAATGTACAATGATTTTTATATCCCATGATCTGCAATAATAAAGGAAGCCTGTTGTTTAATACTCGTTGTTTTAATTATGGGAGGCATAGGAAGAGTGGGAGCTGGTGCCTGTGGGTCTGCTCCACACTCATTTTCTAACTGCAGTCCTCATCAGATCTGATTAATACGTGAATAAACTAATGCAGATCTCACCTGAGCAGTGTCAACATAACAAAACCTTTGTGTCAGCCAGCCCAGGGATTCAAGCACTGAGAATGAAAGGAGCAGATTTGATTTAGACAACACAATAACAGCACAGCCAGAACGTTCTTCTCTGCCTGCTCAAAATGTCTCAAAATTTTTAGGAAAAGTCCCCACAGGTTTCTCTATCTCATTTCTTCCAGCTGGTAAAAAATGAGTTATGATATTTGTCTCCTTTTGCAAAACACTTGGAGATCTATGGCTGAAGCAGCAATGCTGCTCCTTACTGTGCCACACTCATCCTTGCAGCTAGAAAGTTTCACACAGTACGTTATATTAATCTACTCTTTATTGCTGCAGAGCTCCCTAAAATTGCAATTGAAAGCATGACATCTTGAGCTACTAGGGCAGTTTAATTATTGTTTGAAACGCAAATTTTCCGAATTCAGTTACGCAAGTAAGAGACATGGTTTATTAGAAAAGATCTTCCACCTCTTTTCACGACTCATCTTATTTTTCTAAAAGTATGTATGACTCAGATGTAGTAGTTATTTTAAATTAAAACCTTTAGGTAGTAGACACTGGAGTTTTTTCCTCCACAAATAAGAATGCATTTATGAACCACAGAGTTTAATCTGTACTGTGAAAGTCTAACGTCCCACTTAAAACTGCATCCTCATGGGCATGGACTAGACAGTAATTAGGTTCAGTGAAAACCCAGAAAGATTCACTGGAAACATTCAAATTTAGTTCTTTCACCAGATAGTCTCACAATGTTTTTATAAGCAATTAAAGAGAGACAGATTCCTGAAAATGCCTTATTCCCTGAGACAGAAAGACCAGGAGATTTATATGGGATATGCAGCCTCCTACCTGGAGCTCACTAGCTTGAGTAAAGCTCAAACCAGGCTTAGAAGCCACTACCAGGTTTTATCCTTAGGGAGTTATTTGTTATTCTCTTGAAATATGCTGATGGTTACAGGGCACTATGGAACCAATGTCTGGAAAAAAATAAATGTGACACTACAGTGGGCATAGAACATCTTTTCCTGGCATCTGTATGACAGAATTCTGACACCGAGTGGGTTGTGGGTCCTACCAGACCCAAAGCATGCTCAGTACTGTCCTCCTGCTACCCTGCTCCAGCAGAAAACAGAGGGTGACAATGTCTGGTCCTGGGAAGATAGAAGTAATGAACCAGTAATTAATCTATGCTGCAAATGCTATGCATGTATCAATTTTGTAACGTTTTGCAAAATGATAAAGAATAACAGACATCCCTTCAAGGCTTTCCTGGGGTTTAAAATGCATGTCAAGAACTAGCAAAATTGATGACATATTTATGCTAAAACGTTTTACATGGTCTTTAACTTTTTACTACAACCCATCATTGTAATATTTAAATGTCTCTCACCACTGACAGTGAAATTCTTACTGCCTTGGGATCTCTTGTTTCTATTTCATGAGCAAAACTTCTCACATTGTGGGTTTCAATTTTAGGCTTTTATTTATTTCTGCATATGTGTGCACATGCATTTCTGTAGCATTTCAGCGGGGTGGCAGGAACAGAAGATGAAAGCAATAAAATGCTGCTCTTGTGGTGGAGAGACTTGGAAGCTGCAGCACAGCTGAGATACATGCTCATAAGGCTACTCCCCAAATACACTTAATTTTTGACATTGCTCAGTTGTCAAACATTTTCTTCCTTTGAGCTCCATGCCAAAGTGTCTGAAGATTTCAGACCGGTTGCAAATCCTTTGCAAAACCTCCTCCTATGTTACAAGCAAATGATTAAAACTTTAGAACTGAAAGGAAATGAGCAAGGCTGTAAGAGAAGGGCTGTGTTTTGGTTTCTTTTGAAGTGATTGTTCTTTAAGAAAAACATACATCAGTTTTTTTATGTGGCAAGCAGCTAAATATTGTATGTTTATTCATTTAATAGAAAATTGGAAGAATTTTAGTGCTTCAACAATGTCATAAAAAGATCGAAACTCATTGATGTGAGCTTTAATATGCAATGGAAGAAATTGGATACCATAAATCTCAAACTGACAGTATCTGGCAGTGTTACAGAGGTATATATTTTAAATGCAGGCACCAATCTTGAAAATACTTAAACATGCATGTGATTTTATGTCTGAGTATTATGTCCATTGATTAATTCCTGTGCGAAAGTGTGTGCATGACTTGACTTAGATTATTCCATGCATTACAATTCTTGCCTTTGAGATTATATATTTGAAAGACTGAGGTCTGGCATATTATTCAGGTTCAACAATGAAATTCGATTAGCTTTTTTAATTTCAATTTTATTGAGAGTTAAGGCTGTTTTAACTGCCTGCCTATGTGTTTTTTCTGATGTTATGTTGGCATTACGGAAAACTTATTACCCCTTTATAGTTTAAGAACATTTGGAATTTTTTGTGAAGTTGCTCTAAAATATTCTATAGGTAAATGCTGGATCTGTGCTGAAAAAGTAATCAGGCAAAGAATTGCCTGTTTTTTTAAACTATTGTGCAAAATATTCTTTTTCAGTATTGTCTTGGAAAAAACCCTACTATTGTTTAAGCCCTCTAATTTTCAATCATTAGTCTTCAGTTGTTTCAAAATGTAGTTGCAAAAAAAAGACAGACATACGCCTTTTTTTTTTTGTTTCTTGTTTTTCCTGAACTGTCAGGATAACTAAACCCATATTTTCCCTGGAGTTGCTGAACGTACCTGGAAAGTGCATGGATTTATTTCATGCCCGAATTGAAGCTCAAACATCCTTTTCCCCCAAGTGTTTATCAGACATGAATGTTAGAGATCAATTAAGAAAACCACAACTGGCATATGAAGTCCTACTCTGCATATGAGTTTTCTATCAGTTTTAACTAAACCAATTCACGTAGTTAAAGTTTATGCACTTTTTCTGCGTAGGTGTAATTATGATGTGCTTATACAGTGTTTGCTTAATTTTGAAAATTCATATACAGATGTAAATCATAGTTAAGCTGCTACAAAACTGTGCAACCAATGAGCCCCAAAGCGATCTCCTTTAATCCCTTGGAGATATGTTACTTTTATTAATTTCTTGCAGCAACACCTAGAGTTCCCACTTCTGTACCAAGCCCCCACTGTGATAAATACTGTAAAAACATGGAGTGAAGTGATGCCTAAAAGCCCCATTAATTCTGCTACAGCTCCAGTTATTCATATGCTGTATGTAGAACTTCAGGGTTAAAGAAGGTTTTAAGTGCACCTTTTCCCTCTTTAAACACCACAACCAAAAACCACTCTCTACCCAATCCCTCCAGCATCCTCTGCTCTTGCTGTTGTGCAATCACAAACCCTTACTCCTGCTACACTATCTTTCCCAAAGATGATCTACTACTTCTGAATCCTCTGACTGGGTTGGGTTTGCTGTGATAATTTTCAGTTCCAGTTGACTTTTTTTGCCACAGCTAGTGATAGGAACATACATCTGATTTATGCGGGTGACAGGTTTGCAGTCAAGTATGCAATGGAATGTTATCCTCATCTGCTCTCCCTCTTCAAAGCAATACAAAAATATCAGTGGTCTTCAGAAATCTCAGACCCTCTCCATGCTGGACATTTATAAGCCACTGTCAGTTGTTTTCACCACAATCCTTGCACCTCATCCTGCTTATGGGGTGAAACTGTGCTGGGACCTGGGGAACAGCCGTGTCATATACTGCTCCAAGCATATTATTTCAAAATACCAAAATGAAGCAAGAGAAAAATTTCTCCAGGAAATTTTCTTACTGCTGCTTCAGGAAGACTATTCTCTGTGAGTGGAGGAAAAAAGTTAAACCTAAGAAGTTGGTTTTCTTTTTCTGTTGGCCTGCTTTTTCTCAGTCTTAAGTCTATGCTGTGCAGACCCTGGGTTTAATATTAATTGAAAGAGTTTATCCCTGTCTTCAACATACTCCAGAAACTTCAATTGTATCCCTTTTAACTTTTTTCTTCCAAACCAAGGCAGAGTCATGTATTCTTCCTCAGCTTTTCCCCTTTTAGCTTTCTTGTAAGTCAATGCTTGAAGAACTTTACAACTTAACCTTCTCAAACCTTTTACCGTGGCTTAGCCCTTCGTGACTTCATACAAAATCATACTGCTCTTCTCTGGACCTCTGCCCTTTACTATAGAATGATACTAAATAATGGTAACTGTAGTTTAAACATGATCAAAAAATCCTTCCTTAAGTGGTGCAGTATTTCCTTGAAAGCTACATTCAATGCTTCCATTTAGACATCTTATTTTCTGTGCCTTTTTGACCACATGGATACAAAACATCATGTCAGTCCTTTTATGTACACTCCTCAAATCTTCTGCTCTCAAATCTTAGAAACAATATACTCATCAACATATGTGTTCACTCAAAACTCTAATTCTCTTCTTGATCATGGTTCATTTTACACAGTTGAAATTCTTTGTATTGGATTGTTTTCTCCAGGTTATCAGGTGGTTTCACCCCCATCCAGTCCCTACTGCATGATCCAAAAAGTTGGATAACAAGTTGGAGGTTCATTCTGTCAAAGCCATTTACATAGAGAGTGGAAAAGTATCGATCTCCAATAACAGTCCCTGTTGCTCTCCAATCATCATTCCCTCTCTTCCCCCGGCCCATAACCTTTCCCCATTCTAATCTGCCCTCGATCATCTAACCACCTCCTTTCTCCATTTGAAAACGGGCCCTTCTCTGCTTCACCAGCAACCATATGTATTAGTCTCCTGTGTGACACTGTATGAAATGCCCCTGGGAAATCCAGCTTGATTATACACACCATTTCACACCTGTCCACTTTCAGAGAAACCTCTTGAAAAACTCCAGCAGATTTGTCGAATAAGAATTACCTTTTATAAAAATCAGCTCACATCTAGAATATATTTTCTAATGCTACTTATAATCCATAACAAATTCCAGAATTAAGGTTATTTAAGGTTTAAATTGAAACATTCTAAAGTCAGAGACTGAAATTTGGTTAAAACCTCAACTTTATAAATCACTTTCCCTCCTCATTGTTCTTGTATCTAGCAGCAACATCTGGCTTTTGCCAGTCTTCACTGTGTGAACCTTTTCAGGGTGCACAAAGCACCTGCTAAAAAAAAGTAAATGCTAGGCACCTTTTCATTCAGTGCATGAAAGATTTCAAGTTTACAATTGTAACAGAAGATCTCTTATCCATAGTCACTAAAGGGTAGTCTAAAACACACATGCATAATGACTGTGGTCCCAAGTCCTTCAGTTTTGACAGCATATGTGCTCATAACACAACTCATCAGATCTCAAATGCTCAATGTTTGTGTGGACCTGTGAGAGCATCCAAACCACAAAATTAGTCAAAATGTGGGGAAAAGCCCTGACTCCTGGAGAGCTGGCTGAAGAGAGCTTTTAAAAAGCACCTAAAATAGTTTTGCAAACCACAATGCATTGAAATTGCTTTGAGGGCAGGAGTGAGTAGTGGTGCAATGGCAGGAAATGAAGTTGGTTAACACCTCTGCTGCTTACTAGCACGGTCAGGATGGGTGTGTATGATGAGCAGGGTGCCACAGGTCTGCTCCAGAGCAGGACTGCCCAAGTTCCCTTTTATCTTACCACAGAAAACAAAGCACTGTGAGTGGGGATCGAATGGAGGAACTGTTCCTCCTACTTGAACAAGAGTATTTTTTGAAGGGCGTATCTGCAGCTGAAATGGTACCCAAAGAAGCCACATAATTTCTTCCTTGCCCATCCAGTCTCTCCTGTATGCAGCAGATGAATGCCTCATTATCAGATTCCTCTGCTTGCTTCCCGGTAGACTTAAATTACTATGTTAAATAGGATAATAATAAACACTGGCCTTTAACTACAGCACATCCTTGTTCACTCAGCAGCTTCCCTCTAATCTGATAAAGGGCTGGAAACAGCTACAAGCAAACACGGAGTTAGTTGTTACCCAGGCACCTCTCCCATGCTTTCTGCAATGTGATTCCTATGGAGGCACAAGCAGGCTCAGGCTCACAAAGCTGGGTTAGGGGACCCTTGATCCATACAAGAATTATCTGGTATCGAAACAGAGGCAAAGTATCAAAAGGACATTGTGGATCTGGCCCAAGGCTCTTCTGCTGCATTTCAGTGGGCAAAAGTACCCCTGTACCATCTGCTTGCTTTAGCACTTGGGACTACGAAACAAGAGCAGCCAAGGAAATCCTTCCAGCTTAGGCAGGAAGAGAGATCTTGGTAGCACTGCATACTGCCTTCGCATGGAGCCTGCTGTTTTTGAGGTATTACAGAAGCTGTCTTTAATGACCACTCTGAAAAAAAGTCATCTATCCACCCAGAATAAATTATATAAAGGCAGCAAGCTGGATTGGGAGCAGAGAGGGCTGATCTGCCTAGACTTTGAATCCCCTTAGCCCTCAGAAGCTGAAAGTGACATTAATTTCAGTTACAGGATTTCCTTTTTTTTTTTTTTTTGTACGTAGTTTACCTAATCCCCCGGATTTCTCATGTTGCAGAAAGAGGAAAAAGCTTTACAAAACAACTGGGGATAAACACAAAGTCAAATTACTTTGCTGAGCTCTTTCACACATCCAAAAAGAACTGGAGATCTGCAAACTCTGGAAAGCCCAGGGAGTTTGCTACCGACAGAGAATATTTTAACTATCAGTCACTGAAATGTAGCCATTCCTGTAATTCTCAGTTAATAATGCCAAGCTTCAACATTTGCACCAGCAGCACTATATATGTGGGAGCAAGATTACTTTTTTCTAGTCTTCCAAAGTGAGTAAAACTTGGCTTTCTACTTGTCTTCCTCCTTGTCATCCAGCTTCAGCTTTGCAGAACTGGCAAGCAATACAGAAAAGGAGGAAAGACATGAACTAGGCCGTCTGTCGTTGGAGGGTATGAAAGACAGTCTTAATAATAGCAAGAGAGAGAGAGAAGCAGCCCATGGTTATTTTTGACAGAACTGGGAGAGACTCAGATTGCAGCTTCATAAACAGTTCATCAGAGAAAAATTCTGTCCAAATTGGAGAAGCCCCTTTGGCCAAGCTAAGAGAAATACACACACAGCCCTTGTCTGGTAAGAGAGAAATCTTTCAAAAATCAAAATGCCTTTCACTTCAAAGAACAAAATGCCACCCCCCCACATGGTGTAGCGGTACTAACTTGCATTTTTGTAATTGTAATTCATGGCTTGCAGAATATTCAGAGAATATTTCTGGGTGACATCAGCCTGTGAATGCTCTGCCTGACACTGAGCCATGACCACGCAATGAAATGAAAAGTGGTCTTTTTCCAGCACTACCCAACCACAAGGTCCCCTTGATGCACCATTGTGCAAAGCTGGAGGTGGTGCAGAGAGGCAGCGGGCAGGAAAATGCCTGGTAGAACCCCAACTCACCCAACTCAAATAAAATGAAAATGGTTGTTCTGTGTGGGTGTTTTTACACAGCAGGAGACCACAGAATTTGACCTCACCTCCAAACAAAAAGTCAAAACTCTGCTTCATTACTAAATGCCAATTAGCACAGGTAAAGTATTTCTCATGACAAGAAGACTATCAGACACTTTTCAGGTCAATTTGTTTGTTTCTAACATTCTTAACAATCTCTCACACAGAATCCTTTATGCTACTGGATTAAGAAAATAAAGACCATTCCTAGTCAAGAGATATTTACAAGAAACTCAAGAGTTTTCTGTATCTAGCAACCTTGCTGGCAGATTCAGCCAGGAGGAAGGATAGAACCAGAATGGAGATAGAGTCCTCCAAAGCTTCCAAGAGAAAAGCTGATCACCAGAGGACCTTGCTGCTGTGTCAGGGATATCTAAGTCTGAAGGTTATTCTGTCTTTCTTGAGGATAAATTTCATTTACTCATTAAAACATAAAATGCCTGAAATGACATAAAAGCATCATCTTGGCATTGCTGAAACGAGTTCAAGCCAAAAAAAAAAACCCAACCCAAATCCAACCACCTTTCAAAAAGAATATTGAATATGAGGACTACAAGCCTTCATGATTAGTCTACATCAATTTGCATGACCTGTGCTTAATTCTCATGCCTTCCAGCTGCCTGGCAGACAGGTACAATAAAATGGGAAACACTATAGAAATGGGAATTTATCCACAGTATCATTCTCACTTAATTTACTGCTTAGTGGGAAGACATTTCAGTGGCCCCGGAATCAGTTCGTTCTAAGTGGACGAGTCTCAAAGGTCATCATTTGAGTGGTTTAAACTATGTAGGAGTTTGCTCATCCATAGCAGCCTGGACTGCAGAAAATCCAGTTGCTTGACCCCTCAATGCTGTCTTCTATCCAGCACTACAAGCAAAAGAGACTTGTTGAGGGGCTCTGTGGTAATGTAGCAGGGGCTACACGCTACAGCACATTGGTCCTTGGGAACAAAGGGAGCAGGAAGCAGTACACTGAAACACTCCAACAAAAAATCCCCTCTGCTTCTGAAAGGAATGAGCAATCTAATATAAGGACATGATTAGTAGGCAAAGCATGGTGAGTTGGACCCCCTCCCTGTCATTGGTGTGACACCAATCCACCAGGTCTTTTAGCCAGGAGTGATACACATGAGCAACCCAAAAGGATACTATTCAAAGCACAAGACTGTTTAACTGGGGGCAGCAAAGAAGAGGCCATTAAGAGGATCCTCTGCCCCACACCCAGGCAAGGAGGAACTGCTGAGCCTCAGCAGTGCCGTGCAGAGGAGCACCCGAAGCTGTGCTGAGTGCCGCCCGCAGCCGCGCTCACCTCTCACTGAACTGGAAATCTCAAGCGAGTGCTGTTTTGCACCGTTAGTCAATCGCCAGCCCACAAAATCATTTTATGATCTTGTCCATAGCACGTGAGCTTTAAAGATTTTTAGAAGCAGTGGCAGGAGCGCAGTAAGAATAAATAACTATCTGGTAACCTTATAGCCAGGCACACATGCATATCCAGTTATGCCTCTGAGCTGCACTAATTAGTTGTACCATTAGCAACAGTTTCACACATGGAACATGAAGTGTCAATGAAAATATACAGCTGTTTAGGGAGAAACATGATTTCTGTGAAACCAAATACTCACTTTCAGTCTACATGTAAGCATACAGCATAGCTATTATACACAGAATTCTCACATGCCTAAACATACAGTGAAAGAAAGCAACCTAGTTAAGGACAAATACTTTACTTGTGTATAAAAAAAAAGTAGGAAGGAAAAGCAACCCTTTATTTTAGAAAAATACCAGTTCCAAAAATCCTTTAATACAACTACAGAAAATAAATCAGATTTTGGAAAAAATGTTGTAATTTTTATTGCCTCTGGAGCAATGACGTAGCAAGAGCCCACTGCTATAATTTCTCCCTTTTCCTATCCTTAAAATTATTCCCACCTGGGGTGCAAAGAGAGGAAACAAAAGGAGGTAGAAAATTCTATTTTCTTCATGAGATAATCCTGGGAAAGTGACCACTTAGGTTTCCATGTTTCTTGCCAATAATGATTTCAACAAGGACAGCAATCTTTTGTTATTTTTTGCACAGTTGGAACACATGCTTCCAGATAACAGACATTTAAACTGCAATTTAAGAAGAGGAGGAAGACAGTTATCAATAGGTGTTCAGGAGTCCTCTCCTCTTAGGACTGCTGCATAACTCAACACAGTGTGCTTCTAAACACACAGCTCAGATGCAAACCTCTTTGGAAATCCTAAAGGCAAGCAAGATCACCAGAAAAAAAAACAACAAACTGAAAGGAAAGAGAGCACAACTACTGTACCTTTACTTTGGGGAGGGTTCTGACTTCTGTCTCGGAGAACGTTAATCTGGTAGACAGCTCCATAAGGCTCAAAAAGTTCTTTTAACTCTTTTTCTGACCATGAACGGGGAATCTGTCCAACAAACATCTTAATGGCATCTGGGTCTGGTTGGTCTGAATGATCCAAAGCTCCATTCATCTTGTTAGCTGTGCCGTTACTAGAAGTGGAAAAGGAGATTAAAAGGAGAAGGCAAGTTAGGAGACTACGCAGTTTTCATGTGCTCTAGATGCAGAAGATGATGTCAATTGGCACAAAACAGGAAAAAAATAAAAATCAGTATTTAATTAATAGCATAAGTATTATGAACAAAACCAATGCATTACATTTTTCATTGAGTCTGGTTTTCTCTGCAGGCTGCTGTTTAATATTACTATATAAGAAGAGAGCAGCCCCACGCAAACCAGGACTTGTGCATTTTAAAGCAGAGGATAGTTGAAAATAAGTGCAGATTTCTCTCCATGGCTGTTGTAAACAGAACTGCAGTGAATTCTCACTGAACTGGCTACTGGCAGAAACAAGGCAGTGCGTGTGTGTGTGTGTTTTGTAATAAAGTCACATGAAAGGAATATGAAACACTTGGCAATCTGTCAGATGACTAATGCAAGATGCCAACGATGAATTTGCAGATTGTGTGGAGCATCCATGTGTGCATCAAATTAGTATGATATTGCCTAGAATGGAAAACACTCCAGCTATGTGGCTGGTTGCTGCTGATTAGCTGCCTACGTTCTTTAAAAACCAAAAGTAGTCTGGAAAGCTGCAGTGAAAAGTTTTTTGCACCCTGGCATAAAAAACAACAACAACAACAAGAAAACAAACCAGCATTCAAAAAGAGTGGCAAAATTGACAACTTGGGAAAATTAAAATGCTGCTTCAAAAAAGTTCTTCTCCCTGCAAAAGAAAACCAAATTTTTGAAATTTTTCACACCCTGTAAATTGTTCTCCTGTCTGATCTCCAGATGCGCATCTCTATTCAAAACAACCACACACTTTTGCAAGGGAAAAGAACTCGTAACAAAAAATAGCCTACTCTGTGATACAAATGACACATTATATAGTAAGAGCTGTACTTTTCCTAAAACAAATAATTTTAAGTACTGAACAATACTGAATACAATACTGAAAACTGTGTCCAGCTCTGGTGCCCCCAGCACAAGAAAGATGTGGGTCTGTTGAAATGTGTCCAGAGAAGGGCCATGAAAATGATCCCAGGGCTGGAGCATCTCTCTGATAAGGACAGGCTGAGGGAGTTGGGGCTGTTCAGCCTGAAGAAGAGAAGGCTCTGGGGGGACCTCATAGTGACCTCCCAGTACCTGAAGGGACTACAGGAAAGCTAGGGAGGGGCTTTTTACAGAGGCTTGCAGTGAGAGGACAACAGGTAATGGTTTTAAGCTGAAAGAAGAGAGATTTAGCTTAGAGATCAGGCATAAATTCTTTGTGTAAGGGTGGTGAGACACTGAAACAGGCTGCCTAGAGATGTTGTGGGTGCTCCACAGGGAGTTCAAGAGCAGGATGGATGGGGCTCTGAGCAGCCTGTTCTAGTGGAAGGTGTCCCTGCCCAAGCAGGGAAGTTGGAACTTGATCTTTAAGGTCCCTTCCAACTCAAGAAATTCTGTGATTCTTTCAACAAAAAATGTAAAAATGTAACCAAAAAGTGAAAATGCAAAAAACCCTCTCGTATGATTTTTTATAATTAAGGACAGTAATTTCAACTAATTACTTGGCTAGAGATTCCGTTAGTGATAATTTTTGGATGCTTCAGTTTCAAGAAAGAACACTAATGAGACATGACTTTTAGAGCATTCCCCCATCTTTCCACTGGGGAAAGGGGGGAAATGGCCTGTGTTCAGCAATGTTGAAAGCTGATCATTGCAGAATTCAGGCATCTCCGAGCCACCTGCTACTTCCAAAAAAACTTGGCTTTAATTACAATTTCTCTGTTTGATGATTGTTCTGGAGAGAATGCCCACAGGAGGACTGGGAAGAGTACAAAATCTGCACAACCAGACAAAAATCATATTTCACATGTGAAAAAAAAGTAATAAACTATGAAAAGTAAGAAAAAAGTGACCCTGTGTAATTCCCCTGTCTCACAGCTATAACCTGTGCAATGACAAATTATGTAGTTTCATGTGTTTCATCTCTCTGAAAGCACAATTCACCCGAACATATTAATATGCCCATATTAACATTAGCACTTTCCCTGCTAATGGCAAGAAGGTGAAAGTTTTATTAAAGGCACGCTTTAAACCAACAACAAGCAGTTTGATCATCACTCGTGAAGTGTCTTCAACACAGACCAGCAGACAACAGGTTTTATTACACTCATTTATTAGTAAAAATTCCTATTGATTGTAGTGGGAGTCTTGCCTGAGTAAGAGTAGAGACTAAATTTTTGGTCCACCTTTTTATGTCCTGTTTCATGCACAAATACCCTCTCTTGTCTTCCATAGGCTCTTAATTTTGAAGATGGTCTACAGTTCACAAGTACATCTGAAGAAATGACAACTTCTCTAGGCCTTAGAATATGCATTTTTCCAATACATACGTAACCTTAAGCCAAACCAAAGAAGCGCCTTCCAAAAAATCTCCAAGAAACAGAAAACTTGACTGATTCACTTGAATTATACTCTATGGGAACAACTTTCAAGATTTCCATGGATCAGTAGGCACCTACATGGCATTTATACCTCTAGAAAGTCACTTTGTGTTTTTTTTCCAATTCCTGTTCTTTATGTAAAACACAACCTGTTAAACAACATCCCTAGTACGGAGGTTGAAAAGTCCCCAACCTATAGCTTAAAATAAGTAAGGAAAATGCTTACATATTATTTTATATTTTGGACCTGGAGAAAAGAAAAGGTAGAAGCTCAGCTGTGCAGCTCCCATCTTTGTCCTAGACTCTGTCAACTACTTACTTTCAGAAACTGGCTTATTCTTTCACTTTATTTATTCTCCATGTTGTTTACATTAAAAAATGAACTGTGTTCATTTTTAAATTATGTCCTTCATCTATTCTCTCTGTTGGGTCACTTCTTTAAGAAATCCATACACAGCTGCTACTTCAGCTGAAAATTACAGCAAAGGTCATATTTAATAACAAATAGCAAGTTTATTCCTTTGCTTTTTCCTTTAGTAAAATCACCTCTACCACCAAGAGCACCACAATTTCCATTGCTAACAAGCCAATTTTTAGGACACCACAAAACCAAACAATTCCAAATGTTTTCTCAGGTTAATGACCCCATTAGCATCAAGCTCCTGCTTTGAGCTAAAGGTTTAGGCACAAGCCAAGATCTCTTCTAATACCACAGAATTATTAAGCCCTTTCTTTACTTTGGTGGAACTGAAGCTGAATTACTTTGATCATATTCCTTAAGTGCTTTATTGGATAAGGATGGTTTATTGGATAAAAATGGTTAAAGGCTCTGACTCCAGGTGTAGGCTACACTATGCTGTGATGCAAAGCTCCAGGGGACAGGTCTTGCCACGCGCTGCCTGAATTAACTTGGGTAAATCATTAAAACTTCTCTGGACCAAATTCCACCATCTGTGGACAGCTCTGCCAATCCACTGACTCCTGTAGATTTAGGAAAAAAGCAAGTGTAATGCAGACTTTGTTTTTTTAATAAACCTTTTCTACCTCAAGTGGTTTCACTGAGCTGCCAACATGTATCCCAAACCATCACAGAATCACAGAATTACAGAATCACAGAATTTTTTGAGTTGGAAGAAAGCTTAAAGATCATTGAGTTCCAACTCCCCTGCACGGGTAGGAACACCTTCCACTAGATTCTGTGAATCTATGATTCTGTGAAAATAATAGAAAAAAACGCCCTAATTTTATAGATTTTATGGATCTGATACCCTGCAGTTACACTGAGGAACCTAGGACATCTCCCAGACGGTTCAGTTGTCAGAGAGCTTATTGGGTCAACATAAGTTTCTTTTACTTCTCTTTGTCTGCACAGCAACTCTCAAAGGAAGTGGCTCCTTCCTTCCCCCCATCTCCCCCCTCGATGTACCCAAGAAGAAGACAAGACAAGACAAAAGAGAAACCATGCATGAAACTGTGCAAGGGGAAGCAAAGCAATTCTTACAAAAGCTTAGGACTATTTCTTTATTTCTTGAAAGCATGAGCTTACAGAGATAGCTGTGTCTAGGGGACACTAATGAGAATGGGATCCCTTGAGAATTACTGTCAGTACTCAAATGATAACATAGATTTAAAAAAAAGAAAAAAAAAACATTTAGATTATGTGGTTTGCTGTCTCTATACTGCAGCAATCCTTCCCTCCATGGCCAATTTAGCCCAGTGGACTCAGGGGTGACCCAGCACATCATCTTCACTGACAAGGTGTCATCTATATTGTAGAGTGCAGCCCTAGGGCAGAGATTAAGCCACTAAGTCGCTGCCTGCTTGTGGTTGCTGCCAGAGCATCCTCTCTCCCAATTTGTGCCAATTTTCCTTCTAATAACCTAACTACCATTCCATCATTTCAGCAAGTTGACAGGGCCACTCCTTGAGGAGCTAGAGATTGTTCTAATATCACTGCTGCTTAAGCAGGAGCACAGGAAAAACCTAGTAGACGCCTTCTCTTTCTCTCCCATTCATATCTGTAATTACAGCAAGACTGCTAAAAGCAAACTGACCGCTAAAGAGAGAAGGGCAGGCTGAAAAAACAAAGTCTGGATCAAAAGGGACTCTCTTAAATTCATCCCTGTGAAGAGCTCTGGCATTAATCCACGTTCATTTTCATTAATGAACTAGATGTCAAGTCAGGTGCTGAAAAACAGTTGTTAACGGGGACCAGACGCATTTACATGAAACCCGTTTTTCAAATCTCCTTTTAATGTTGCCCAGAACCCTTCTCACTGTTCTGTTCTGGTTATTTCATGTCTCATCCCTCCCATCTTGCAGGGGAATTTGTCTCTTTCACATTCTATGGTATAAGACATCTGCAAGAGAACAAGGACCCCCCTCTTAAGAGCCAACATAACAACAAGAACATGATAACGAACAGGTTCCAAGTGTAAAGACTACTAAATCCACTCCAGTACAGAAGCATTTACAGGCATCAGGGTTTTACAGTAATAAAATAAAAACATCCGAGCAGTGGAGTCACTGCCAGGATATCACACAAGCTGACAAAAGGGATGACACCCGTTTGAAGGATTCCAACTGCTGTCAAGAGAGACAAACAAGCATCACCTTACTGTACTTGCAAGATCATAATTGCTGGTTTACGAGCAAATTTTATCTGGAAGGACCCAAAAGGGCTTTATAAACTCATTGTTTAGAGAGGAATGGCTTCATCGCAAGGTGACAGACGGCAGCTGTTTAATGACATGGAGCATTATCACACAACTATTTCAGCCAGGAAGGGTAGAACAATACCATACCCAATTGAAAACTGCAGGGGGTTGCGATTTATCAACACAGAATGTAATTACCTAAATTGGACTTTGGCCAACAAAATAATGGCCAGAACCTCTGACAAACAAAAACCAAAAAGAAGCTGTTCCATATTTTTAAGCCGTAAAAGACCAGGTCTCTGTGTTTCAGGTGATAAAAGTCATCTCCAGAAGATTCCTGGCCCATCAGCATTTTCACAGAGTAGTTGCTCAAAAGCAGCTTAAAGGAAAGATGAAGTTTCAAAAATCATTAACTGCTTGTGCTGTAATATCTTGTACAGTTTTTGGCAGAGCTATTAAACGTTAATAATACTAATAATTATTATTAAGTAACGCATATCTGCAATAGCAGTTGGCAAGTGAACCTGACATGATGCCCAAAGCAGCATATAGCAGGATGCTTGGTCCTATCCATGCAGTAATATCAACAAAATAATTTTTTCCAGGCTTCCCTGCACCCATTGGCAGGGCTGACAATTGAGTAGCTCTAAGACTTGCGAAGTTGCCATCCTGCTACACCTGAAGGCCAACTGCAGTTACAGGAGGGATTCAGAAACTCTGAGCTTGCAAAATATTCTCCCTTACTCCACCTTACAGACCCATAAAGCCTTTAACAAAGGGCTGAGCAATTCTTCATCCATCCAGCAGAGAGCAACCGCACTTGCACTCACGCACACGTTATCAACTACATAAACAATCCTGATGGCTTTTAATGTCTGACATCCAATGCTCAGACTTTATTCTCCTCAGTAGCTAATAATAATACTCAAGTGCTCATGTAAGCACTGAATGGTGAAGGCAAAGTTTGGTTTTTTTTTTCTTTTGTTGCCTCCACGTTGGCAGAAACTATCTGTAAAAGTGTATTTCTTAAGACAATGGAATCCCTTTTACTGCCCCGATAATTTAAAATTCACGTTAATTTTTCAGGTGAAATAAGTGACTAGCTGTTGCTCAGCTTTGCTAACTCGCTTGCATATTAGATCATACAAACTGTGGCAAACCATTGCTGCTAAAGGAGACTCTTGTTTTCTGATTAATCCCAAATTTAGTACATGTGATCACTTCAATGCCTTAAATGCAAATTTTAGGCAAGATAAGGAGGTAGCATCCTCTCACAGAGGAAAACAGATTTAAAAATCTGGAAAAAACCCCACACTTTTCCTACCTTGAAAAATGTTTGGATGGGGAATACATTTGGGCTGGGAAAAGGAGCCGCAGAGGGAACTTGCCTTTCAAGCAGGTAGGTCAGACTGCCTGATACTTAGGGCTTCATGAATTTGGAAAAATACTTAATAAAATGCATACTAGAGAAACATCAGAGGAGAGCCAAGTACATCCACAATAAAACACATTATTTTTTAGTGTTATAGATACAGATTCCTCATTAGTATCACAGAAAGAAATCAAGGATACAAAAGAAAGTCACAGTAAGAGCTATGTTAAAATGCAATTACCCTTTCAGCTTGTGGTGCACACTGGAGCATATAGATTCCCTTGTACCAAGGACTCTTGGCTGCCTAAAATTAGCCCTCAGAGTTCTGCTCACCAAAGCAAACCTAGCTGCAACCTCCCCCATGTTCATTGCTAAACATTTACCTCTAGATGCTGGTGGTTCTTCACATGCTCAGCCCTGATGATCCTGCACGACCTCCATTACAAACCAGTTTGATTTAAGGCTGGGGTTTCAACCTAAACCCTGAATACTCCTTATATTACATGTTTAAAAAAAACTACTAAATGATGTTATTTTACTATCCTGCTTTTGGTAATGCTCCCTAGAGGCAAGCAACAGTAACTTCGCAAAAGCTTTGTACATCTGCTACATCACACCTTCAAAAAAACCCTTACATTCAAACACATATTTCAGAAAAAAAGATGTGCAATGTGCCTCAGACCATCTCAGCTTCTACAGCTGGTGTATGGACCTGTTTTTTACCAAATAATATTTTTTTTTAAACATGTAGTAGTGCTTAATGATGTGTACGTGCTGTACACAGACATGAGTGGAATAACTCATACAGGTTAAAATATATGTAAACAAGAGAATTAATGAGTGCAGAGGGTTTTTTCTTAAGTCCTCTATTTTGGAAACCAATTAAATATCATTGCTAGTCCATCCAATAGTAGAAGTAAACAATTAAGCACACCATCTGTACAGATCTGAATGAAGTAGCATCTTTTTGTTTATGCTGATAAAAATTACAATGGCCTATTTTTAGTACCTTTTAGGATTTGTTTACACCAGCCTATAGATTTTACTAAACTGAAACTAGTAAAAGTTCAACAGCCAGTGACAGACACCTGCCCTTTAACACCTGAAGAAAGCCAACCTCACCCCACCTCAACCCTTACTCTGAATTTGTTTCCCCTCTTGTTCAAATATGGATGAAGATAACAAATTTCTAGGGATACACAATGAGAATTATTTTTAAAAGTGCTTGGAGATCTGAACTAAGAGGTTCTGTATTAACTCCCAGCCTTATTCTTCCAGTCTCTCCTGTAGGCTTTGGGAATTAATTAATTCAAGGCTGGATAAGATCCGCCAAGCAATCATGTTCTGCCACATAAAACTCAGCTTAGGCAACCACCCAATAAGTAATTTTTGCTTTCTGGACATTTCTGTACATTAAGCCCTCAAACACGATCAGGTCTGTCATTATCAGGTATAAGGTAGGTGTATTTCTAACTCCACACAGCAGGAGAAAAGTACCACAAGAGTTAAGACATCTGATAAATACCTAAGTCATTAATTTTAAAAATCTGTTTTCTGTGGTCCAACTCCCGTATGGGCATCTGCACATCTGGTTTAGACCTGAAGAGCTTAGCATTAACAAAAGCTTCTACTTTATATTTTTTTCTGTCTCTAAACTAAACTCCATTATGACAGGAAGAGATCCCTGGCAGATCACCACAAGTATAATACTCATGTGCAATGATTGCAACTTACTATTCCAATCTTGTGGTCCTCACCAACTTTTTTCTTTGTAGTCTCTTTGGGGCAGAGTCTATCTTTTTGCATAAATATCTGTGTATTGTCTACAAGGGGCCCAAATTGCAAAGGGATTGTGTCTGCATTACTGTTAAGATAGACAATCGCATGAGAAAATGCTCACGATCTTGCACATTATACTACAGTTTTGGAGCACTGAATGATACCATTTTTCACATAAAGTTGAGTCTGAAGTAGCTCACTGCTCAGTATTAATGGTGTGGATTATTAATGCCTTGCTTTACTGATTACACATATTTGCAATGAAGCACAGTTCTTTCTGTGTGGCAGGAAACGTCTATCGGTATTACTTAAAAATTAAAAAAAAAAAGGAGCATTTGATTACACCCAAATGCTTATATATTTGTGACATGTCAACAACTGAATTAGAATAGTACCATGCTTTTAAAATTCAAGACATGTAGGACCATCTGTTTTCTTGTCAACAACCTCAGTCTCTCTCTCCATGTTCCAAACACTTATTGCTCCAAATTCGCGAAGTTGTTACTCGATTCCCTTTTTCCTTTGTCCAAAAACCCCTCCAAAGGCAGTAATGAACACTTAAAAACCACATTATTTTCTTTTTACTTGATAATCAATAAAGTGACTATTTCAGAAAGTTTTATGTCCAGGCTGCCAGTTTTCTGCAAGTTATGAGGTTTGCATGGACTTTCCTAGTTTATGGCAAACTGTGTCCTGCAGTTGGGACTAGGGGGATGGATGGCATGGGAAAGGTGTCCTCCAAACGTTTGTTCTGAAACAGCCATTTCTGTGTGCTAAAGTCAATCAGCTACTGCAAGAAGTAATTTATAGTCCAACTTATTTCAAGACCAGGGCCCACCTGCGCACACACACACTCAGACCAGCTCCCAGCTGAGCTTCACAAAGCACAGGGAGGTATTTTGACAGGGCCCAAAGAGAGGGAGGCCAACAGCTCGTGCCTGACATGGCTGCTTCTCCTTAAACAGCTTCCTTAAAAAGGGAATGGAAGATCACAGCACTGATCGTATTAAAGGCACAGGCAATTTTGGTTAGCTGCACTGATTTATGTGAGATCTCAAATAGACAATTAAAGCAAGCTGTGACATTCAATTTTCTTACTTAAAATGAAATATCCTATCAAGCTCACCCATGCTCCCTCCTTTTACACATCTGAATGTAAGAAAATATTATTGTCCAAAGTGTGATGCAATTGTAATTTTAACAAGTTGAGTACTGTTACAGCAAAATCCCCCTCAGCTGATTTTATTTTTTAAACTATTTCTTCATTTTTTTTGACACCACATCTGGCATATAGAATACAGATGATCATTTGTTTATATATCTGTCTAAATGCCTTTTCCAAACACAGCCAGATGGAGCCTTTCAAAATCAAATTAATTTCAGATTAATTCACTCTGGACCCACTCCAGTTTCATGACTCTATGCTTTGAGGCACCATCTAAATTGATTTAGAGTCACGAACTTAGAGAACTCAAGTCCTTAGGTAGAGAAAAAAACAAGATCCTTTTTGCATACTGAAAGAGTCAGCAAATCAAAAGACTCCATGATTGTTTAAGTTTTTGGCTGCTTAAAAAAAAACAAAACCCAAACCAACCTAAGAATGCAATAGTCTATATAGTGACAAATTCATATATAAAAAAAGTTGTATTTCATCAGAGAAAAATAACTCTAGAACTATAAACAAATGTAGCCTGCAAACACTGTGGGCTTGCACACTGTCAGTCCTCTATGGATGCCTTTATTATCTCACTTGTTTCAATTGCAATTTGGGTTTCCATGGAGATGTAACAGTCAACTCTGGAAAATTATAAGATAAATGTCAGACAGTGATAACGGTGTTAATGAAGCTTCATTGACAAGCAGAACTATGCTTCAAATAATAGGCCTATTTCCATTAGCATATGTATAACCTGGCCAGAAAAGAAGAAAGAAAAAAAAATCCCAACAACAGGGAAAGACAATATTAAAAAATGAAAACGAAATTGTGTATATAGAAGATATGAGACAGACAACAAAATGCTGTATCTATGTGAAATGATGAATTCCTAACAAACAGAAGAGATGTGGGTTGGAAATGTAATTGCCTGATTCCTCTTAAAATTTTTGCACTCAGCTATCACGCTGAACAAGCACTTTGCTGACACACGCAGACACACTTCTGCATGGGGTGACTCTTGTTTCCTTCCAACGCGAGGCTGGAAGGATTTGCTTCACAAGGCACTTTAAAGCTTGCTGTTTTACAATGTGCAGATACAGCTGCAGTGAGCTCTGAGAAAGATGCAGACCTCAGTGGAAACACTAACAGCGTCTACACAAACACAGCCCACACTACGAGAGCTCTCGGGTATCTACGGGCCAGATGAAGGTGGCCGGTCGGGCCAACACGTCTTGCTATGTGATGAGTTTAACGTGATACTGCTGGGGCGACAACTGTGAGCACTTCAGAATACAGCGTGGTGTGATCTTGACCTGCTTCAGTGCTAACTCACCCTGTAGAACTCATGGAGAGGCTGTCAGCCATCTGTGAAGGACTGCAACCAACTTTTTACTTTCCGCGCATGGAAAGGTTTTGGTGAGCTGGGGGTCAAAAAGGTGACAAAGCTGATTTCTGCAGCATTTCATTTGGGCAGGTTGGACTTCCAGCAGCTGCCTGGGAAGGAGTTTGGTTATTCCAGTACTTGGAAGTTTCATTTTGCCAGTCTACCAAAAACCAAAAGTAGTAGGGCAGGAGTGGGGCAATCCCACCCCAGAGGACTACTGGGCAAGTTTTGCAGGTAGGTAAAATGTGCTAAGATGTTCAGTTGCCTGTTCATTAGGTGATACTGCCTCTGGCTGGAGAACAAAGAGGTGCTAGAGGTTGGTCCCATCTCTTCTCATCCTACTGTTTGGCCTTGGGAATTTTAGTCCCTTGTCTGTCCTTGTAACTCTTTCGGGTAGAGTAAATCCTCCTGTAGAGTGTCTTGGAAAATAGGGTTCTGGTATTAGCCAAGCATTACGGAAGCTACAGATAAAATAATGAAACTGAAAACCAGGATCAGACTTGGTTTAGTTGTAGAGGAGGGTGAAACCTTAAAAATAGAAGCAAAGAAAGAAGAAAAGCTTTATCCTTCTCGAGGCTTGAGGGTAAAGTATCGGGCAGGCAAAACTTTGGGAATTGGGGGAAAGCTCTCAAATGTTACTGGGATGAATAACCTTATGAAATTAGCTCACCTGAACATCTGCATGCAGGAGGGGGGACAAGCAGACTTTACCATTTAAATAAAAAATATAGCAGGGGTGTGGGGTTGTGACAGTTTTTGTGCTCTTTTTTCTCCTCCTTTCCGCAGAACACCTCTGTTCCTCCTACCTCTACTTAATTCTGATTGTTTAGTAAAGGAAAATATGAATGCTGTCTGTGAAAAACGTCCCAGTTCTTCAGAAAGGAGTAATCTTTGTCCAGCCAGGTTTATGGGGGCAGAAAACAGAACTGAAAGTGCCCAGTCTTTCTGTAAAACAGACCTCAGCTCTTATTAGATTGCTGGACAACAACAGAATCAACAGAGGGTTTGTTTTTTTCCTTCATGTTGTATTACAGGGAAGCTTAACACAAAATCCAGAAGTTTCCCTTTTCTGACTCTCTTCTAACTACTTACTGAATATAAGATAGCAGAAAATTCTAAGTACCTTATTAGATTGCTACTAAAATGTCAATAGTTAGAAAGTTATTTTCCTCAGTGATTTTCAACATACTTATAACTCATTGTATTGTTTTTTGTGGGAAGGGGAAGACCCCCCTAATCTATTATTACTGGTATTTGATTCTACATTACAGCACATGTGCTCCTAGCAGCTTCATGGAAGACAGAATCATGGCTTAGGCTGGAGACTGGCTTCAGCTTCTTGTGGGCAAGTCCTGCATGCTATGGCTAGCATGAAATGGTGGTAAAACCAGATTCCACCAGATGTACCACTATCACCACACACAACCACAACCTGTACGTTACAGAAGAGAAACTGGTTGTGAAGCCAGAGTAGTAAGCAATTTTGAATGGAAAAAACACTATGCAGGCTAGATGGAAAGCTCTGCCCCGTGTGCTTGGTAAAATGGGCCACGTTGTCTCCATTTCACACTTGTTGAAGTCCCTAAATTCCATTGCAATATGTGTTCTAAGTTCGTCAAAGAATTATTCATTTTCCTTTGTATTTTGGGTTACCAACAGCTATACTTTTCCATTTGAAGAGAAAGCAGTTATATAAAAAGCTAAGTAGCACTGGCATACATGTGGACAACAACAAATCTGAGTCTTTAAAGTAAGTTCCCATTATTTTGTTTAGATTAGTTTTATTATTGCAATTCTGTTATTTTGCTCCATTGGTTACACTGTTCTTTTGATGCTCACAAGAAAACAAACAACTACATGGAATTAGGAAAGGAGCAACTCCCCTTTTAAAAGCACCATTCAAAGAAACAAAAAAACCTCAGAAAATTTGGTTTAAATTTTCCTTTTAAACATACAATGAAAAATCTCCCCAAAACCACGCCCTAATGCACACACTTCCCAAGTCACATGGCAGTCATTCATGGGGATGCTTCTGACTTCAGAAGACACTTCTGACAGACAGACAGATCTCCATCTTCTCATTGTGAGTTCTCAGGGTGCTCTGCACAAACATAGCACTGGGAGAACAGCACAGCTCTGCCACTCAGACCTTGTTTGCCAAAGTAACAGAAAAACACATCTTGAAAAGCTGCTGAAAACCATATTTTTAAGGTCACAGTAAATACTTGCAATATGAGAAATTTAAAACTATGAGAGAATTTCTTAACTACATTTTGGACAAAAGCTTATCCTAGTGGGTTATTATTTGCTCTGGAGGTTTTATTCACAAGAAAAAATGAATCCAGGTCCTGGCACTTTTGCAAAAGAAATAGGAAAGGAGGAAATGGGAAAAAAAAGCAGGAATATCACCTATATCCCTTGAGCATCCCATGATCAAAGAATTATAGAACTGTCAGAGTTGGAAGGGACCTCTAGAGATCATCTAGTCCAACTCCACTGCTAAAGCAGGATCATCCAGAGCACATTGCTCAGGACTGCATCCAGGTGGGTCTTGAATATCTCCCGAGAAGGAGACTTCACAGCCTCCTTGGGCAGCCTGATGTATAAAGCCTCTTAACTTCAATAGTCTCATGGAGTAGAAAAGGTAGTTAAACACTTCTGGATATATTTTTAAGCTCCCTGTAACATACTCGACCTGCAGAAACTTGGCCAGCTCAGGTTTGGCTTTTCTGGAAGGAATGTGAAAGGCAGTGTGATTCATAGAAATCTGTGTCATTACCCCATAGGGTTCATTTCTTTCCTTCTTTTTTCTCTTTACCTTCTCCCCCTGGAAGTGGAAAGCTCTTATTTGTGATGAAAAGTCTTCGGAAAGCTGGAGGATTAGTAACACCATGTGGTTCTCTAAGATTTCCAGCCCTCTTCCAACTGTTTTTCCATAACCCCTCCCTCTACAGTCATCGGCACTTTTGCTCAACAGATGGAACTAGGAAAAAAACCTGCCCCAGGGTATGTGGAGGAACCTGGGTGCTAATGATTGGAGAACACAGTATTGAAGCTCACAGGTCACAATTGCTTGATACAGGAAACAGAGGGGAATCCAAGCATCAAATATGGGATTTTAATAATATATACATGTATTTTAATGATTTGAAGACTAAACCTGCTGAGCCTGACACTTTAACAGAGATGCAGAGAGAAAACAAAGGCCTGAATTTTCATTCTGAATGCTACCACTGGAGAATTGTGGTGCTCATTTTGGTTTAACACAGGGAAGGGTATCTGTGCCTCACACCCACACACTCACTCACGATGGACAGTGACCCACGGGGCAGCAGGTCAGCTATGAACACCACACGTGAAGATTTACTCAAGCAATTTCAAGTTCATTGAGAGGGGTATTACAGATTATTTTAAGGCACATCCATGTTCTTCATCTGTGTTCATCAGAACAAAACTGGGAAGTGTATCTAACGGCAAAGAGCAGAAGACTATGCAATAAAGAAACCTGTTTCTCAGCCACATTCTGTTGTCTCTTCCTTTTATTGTGTTTATCTCCCTCACCTTTGAATTGGTATGTTATGTTCCCATCCCAATGAACTGCTCTGAAACACTCCAAGGAAGCACTATATAAATGTTGAACTGTTTTGTTTTTTTTAACTTCATGCAATTCTGATTTGTCTTTTAAAAGCAGTATTTGAAAATTATACAGAAGAAAAGAACTTTCCAAAGCCACTATTACTATCGGCATCGCAGGAGCATCTTTGAGATCCGAAACGATGTTGGCTGCTTTTTAAGTAGCAGACGTAATTTTATTGGTAAGCCCAGATGTTTTCTCACTCTTTTCATGTATTAGGAATCATGACACACTCTCAGAGTATTTTAATACGTGGTTAAGAAAAACAGGGGGGAAGGTGACATAGCAGGTCTAATTCACTTGGCCTACCAAGTCAGCATTTTTTTTCCTACTGTTTTCTACTTATCATCTTCATTAAGGAGCCCAAGATCTTGAATACTTCTTTACCTCTCTGTGCTTCCATCTTTCCGTGACTGGACTGAATGTCAACACAGTTGATCAAAACAATTAATGCTTTACTAAGAGGGGTCAGAGAATTTGGGGGTTAACATGAAGACATTAGTAGACAGATTTGGAATGTATTCCCTGAAGTTTCAAGGTGGAAGTGAATCCTAATCTGATGCACTAGCTCATATCTCACATTACTCCATATTTTCCAGTCACTTATCCACTAAAGCCTCTGCTATCCTTTTTTATTTAATTTGATGATGCATTCTGGGACAGAGTTGTATTAGACTGAGATGCTAATTAAAACCACTTTGAAATATTAGCAGCTATATAACATTTGACTGCTATAAGAAAAATAGTTGGGATATGAAAATTCATATTAGCTTTTACATAAAATAAATTATTACTTAATAAATTCTAATCACCTAGAGCATTTTTATGAACAACAGGGATTAACAAATATAATGTATACAATACATTTGTATATGAAACAAAGAGAAAAATCAAGCCTGACAGCATATTTTTTGCTTTCACAACACACAGACAGCTCACATAGAAAAGGAAACAGATTAAATGAAGCTTTCCCATAGCTATATGGAGCTGAAAGAAGCTCAGAGTCAGCAGCAGCAGCACACTTACAACTGCAGTGTACGCACCCCTGACAGCTAAATCAAAACTGTACATCCTCCAGGAGCCATTTAGTCTAAATCACAGCTTGTGATTTCTCAACTTACATGGTCAATGGGTCTGCATTTCTTAAAAATGGGAATATCAGTGAAGGTATCATTGTGACTTTAGGAGAACTGTTTCATTAGCTCTGTTCGAAGAGTGCTGCAAAAATGTACACAAAGCTTTACAAATGACCTCATTTTTACCAGGAAAGGACAGCTCAGCTGTGTTCTACATTTTCCTGAACTGAAAGGAAGGCCCCACAGCCAAACTGTCATATCTAATCATTGTGTCGCTTGAGAGTGTTTAGAACAAACAACTTTTTTTTTATTATTTTTTGTAAATAAAGAGCTGTGGAGCAATTGTTGCATTTGGAGAGCAGGAGCTGCCTTTCCTATCACGTAACCAGGACACAGGAACAGCAGTTTTGCCCAGTTTGATGAATGAGCCTTATAAGGATAAATTTTCACCTCATTAATGATCTGAGCTGATTATTCCCTCTCACCCCACCTTCTCCTTTTAGGTCATGGATGAAATGTGACCCATTTTCCTTGAATGCTTTCCTACCATCTATTTTTCCCATTAGGGTAGAAAGCCAGTTGCTAAGGACACATAACAAAGCAACCATGCAACCACTAAGTACCTGCCCCTAAACACACACACAGACTTTTCTTCTCCCCTGCCTTTAAGGTGTTTCTCCCCCTCTCAGCATCTACTCTGAACAAGATCCCACTTTACATTCAGGAAAGCCAACAACAAAACTGCTTATAAGGACAAGCTTAGCAGGAGAATAGGATTTTCTAATGACTGCAGAGACTCCTGGAGCCCTTCATATTTAAAAAAGTATAAAGGCAGCAGCCTTGGTTTTTAATTACTCCTAATTCTAAATCTCATGGCCTTAAACACAATGGGTCTTTCAACTCAGAAAAAAAATGACACTAATCAGTAACAGAGTCCCCTGTACAACCTGCTAGTCCTCTGATGCCATTGCAATGTTTGCACTGGTATGATTTTTCAAGGTTGACCAATGAGTCAGCAAAGCCAAGATGACTTAAAACCATTAAATCATGCAACTAAAATGGCTTTTTCACATACAGGGCTGGATGGATTGCAATTAGCAAGAGGAATCAGTACAAGGTAAATATTTTAAGAGCAGAGAGAGACAAATAGGGAATTAAGGGAGATAGTGTTCATTTTGAAATAAATGAGCCCCAGATGTCAAGGTATTTGTGGTTTACTACAGCCCCTCTCACCAGCCAGGTAAGGAATGTAATTTGAAAGCATTCAATTACAGTTGCTGAGGCTCAAAAGAAAAAAAATGAAGGTTTAATTCATTTGCTCTACTTCCCTCTCAGTAGCCTACTAGTATTCCTACTCGGTGCAAAGTCCTGTGAAATGAAAGACTTGTGTCGTTCCACAAGCCTTTCTAAGAAAATCCTATTCCTTGGCATTTGTAAAAGAAAAGATGTCATTCCAAATGTTCCATTGAAAAACTAAACACGAGCACATAACACTGCAACTACTTGGATTTCCCTGACCATTTCTGCTTTCCCTGTCATTTAGTACACTTCCTGGTTGTATTGTGCAACACCTTAGTGTTGCTTTCCATAACCAATACCCCAGCTGCTTCAGTTATTTCAAGTACACCGTATGATGAAATACCTTATGTATAGATTCACATTTAAATTACAGTTACAGAGTGGACAAGATTGAGGATTAGTTCACAACCCACCTTCCTACCTCGTAACACCCACCGTTTTCCAACAGCACAGCTACACCATGCTTTCTCCTCACTCGTGCATGGATGTCAGAAAACATCTCTGCAATGGGATTTTCCAGTTAGCAGGATGTTCATCAGAGCTGAAATGCACCACTGACATTATGGAAGGATTAGAGTCATCAGCATCCAAACAAAATGAACCTTAAATACAATTACTGTTGAGCTATCAATGCACAAACTAAACACGGGTTTCTAGCTGTGGCAGTCTAAGTAACAGCCTCCTGAAGAACAACAAAATGCTGTTGATTGTAAGAGTTCCTGAATTCAGACACTAAAATCTCCAATTTTGGATTAAAAGCTTTCACTGAAATTAGCTTTCACTGAAAGATTTTTACTTTTAATGATGACTGAGCTTCCCACAAGAAAGAAGATCCTGACATGTGGCCAAGGCTTTTAGGCACCTTGAAGAGAAAGTGCCCTGAGCTCCTTAGTTGTGCACTGAAAGCATGGATGAGGTTCCTAGAAGGAATTCAAGGGACAAGGCATCATTTGTCAAACTGAGGAAGACAACCAAACCTGTTTTTCTGGACATTCATGCAACTTTCTACAAGTTTGGCCACATTTTCTTCTTTACACTACCCCCCATTTCTCTACTCCCCTTTGTACTCACAGTGTTTTTCCTACCATTCATTTCAGTTTTCCTTAATACATCTTTTATTTACATTTAGCTCATTTGCTCTTCACTAAACTCATGATTCCACCAAAAATACACCAAATACACAAAAATAAGGAAGGCAATAATGATAGCTGGCCTTCACTACTGCTTCATTCCTGGACAGTGTTCCAAAAGCAGAGTGACTGACAGCAACTTCAAAGCATTTGAACATAAACTACTAGCATCATGTGTTCTAATTTTTGAACCTTGTCTGGATTCCTGACAGTTCTTCTTCAGTCTAAATAACTATTGCACAAAAATAAATGTGCTGTACACTCTTGATCTCTTTTTCCCTTTACTCTTTTGGTCAAATTGCTTTCAAGCACCTGTGATACTATCTAGCTACCACTGCCTTTTGCTCCTTTGCTTAACTTTGTGACAAGAAACACAGGTCAGATGCAGGAAAGATCATCTTATTCTTCAGTCATTCCAGAAGCCCAGGCAGGGCTGTCCTCTGGGATGCACTGGCTATCTGCTCACTTGATGAATTCTGAAAGACACTCCACTTCCATTTCCCCCAGCCCTCAACAGTGGCTAAGCTCCCACCAGAGCTCCTGTGCAAAACAAAGTAGGGACAGCTAGGCATCAGTTTTGCTGTTCTTCTTATATTCTGGAAAAAGAGATGTTGGGCAGCAGCATTCATCACTCCATTTTGCTGCTTAGTGCCTTGTATCATCATTCCAGTGGTATATTCCACCAGTGACTGTTTTCCAAAGGTTGACATGGGGAGCCAGGTTACAATGCAGTGAAGAATATCCATTACTGTAAATTAAAATCCTTAAACAAATCACCAACAGTGAAACAATCTCTGCTTCAATTACGCGGTTAGGAAGCACATCAAGTCTGTTCTTGCTTTGGCCAGAAATACTGAAGCCATGTTTGATCTAATCTGTAATCATGTTGTTTATTTCAAATCAGAGATAATATAAAAAAAGAAACAGTGTGTATGTACATGCATAGTACCACTGCACAGATCCAAAAGGAACTCTATTTTATCTTTGCTGCTTTGCATTTTAACCTTGTTTCTTCCTTTTTATGGGCTATGGTAAATACAATATTTGCTTCTAGAGTTTGGACTCTCCAGGGATTATAGAGGAAAAGTACTTAACACAGAGATTATCTTTCTGGTGTTACACTGTACAAATGAAAATTGTTGCATTAATGGCCCTATACAGTCATATTCAAACACCATTAAGTACCTCTCCAGAAAAAAGGAGGAATAGGAGTGATGAACTCCAGCATAGTTCTTCTTGGACTTGCAAGTACATTTGTGTTTCTCCCTCCCTCAACACACAAAGGATTCCCTGCAAAGTAATTTTCAGCCTTTTTCTTTCAGTAACACTTTGCAGTCTGTAGAGTAGCAAAAAATATTAATATGAAGCAACTGAGGAAGCACAGACACATTCAACAGGCAATTCTCTAACCTTGCAAGGTCTACATGACTGGTACAAAATCTTCTACTGAAATTCTGCCCAAATATGGATTTACATCTTTGGCTCAAACCAGAACCCAACATTACTCCTACAAACCCTAAACTTGGCTGAGTCTGCTTTGGGTTTAAAAGCATGGAACACACTGCTTTCAAACAGACCAAAACTCAAAACTGTGTTCTGTTATACGTTCCTCTTCCTTCCTGGGTTTAGGATTTATTTTTAGTTGCTTTAAATGAGTATAGGTCAGATGTATATCTGCTAATGAGTATTGGTAATTAAGGTTTCAAACCACACAGCAGCATTCCAACTTTCATGTTGCTGCTATCTCTCTGCATCTGTGTATGTTTTCAGAGTAATTTGCGAGAGTCCTATTTGATGCAATTCCATTAAGTTCTTCAAGGCTAAAGTTACTGGTGAGAGCTCAAAATATCACTAAGCATAGATTTTTCATGTCAGATTTTTGCCTCTTTTATTCTTTGAAAACCTTTGCAGTCGTTCTGTATATTACATTTTCACTTATCACAAAGAATTAGAAAGGTATATCCTCAGACTGTAACTTCCAGGATTTTGTATTTTGGAGATGGAATGGAGAACATAAAATCCTATTAATAATAATAAAGTTTTGATTATTATTTGAGTGTTTAAAAATACTACAGCAAGAACATTTACCTGTGCTGAAGAAGCTTGATTAGAAATCTTGGCAAAACCTAATGGAAAAGCTGTAATCATAGTTCAGTTACTTTTGGGAAAACTCAGCATATCTCAATTTTCCCTCCTATAAATGGGGGATATTGTTGAGCTTTGTCAAGTACTTTAAAAGGGCAAGTGAAAAAATTGGGAGTCTTGCAGGAACAGAAAATGTGATGGAATGTAGCAAGAAATGCACTCCTTTCCCATAGGTTTCAGTAAGTAGTTCATAGTAAATTGGACAGGCCTCTGTTCCAACATAATTTCATTTGTATGTGTCTGCTTCTGCCTGCACAGTGTAGAAAATAAAGAAGAAAGGAAAAAAAAGCCTCAGCGTGATTGTGAAATTAATTTTCATGATAAGAGCAATTGAGTCCATCTACCAAGGTACTTATAATTACATTACACTATTCCTTGGAAGAAAAACGGGCAGCTATATTCTAAGAAAATATTAACCTCGTCAGCCCAATCACAAATCACTACGTTTAATGTATTCCTCCTTTTATTAACACCCACAAGGTGCCCATTAGAGGCACCTTCACTGCTATCCTAAATCACTTCTAATTACCAGACTAGCAAAAACACGATGGAAATGTTATTTCATGTCCTCAAATGAAAGGCTCTTTGCTGTCCAAAAGACATGTCAGCACTGGATGATTTAGTCTGTGATTTTGTTTACTGCCTTCAACTTTCATTAGTGTTAAAAGCACTAAGATTGTTTCCCTGACTGCTGAGATTTCCTAGGAGAGAAAAACCACAGAGATGCTGAACTCTCCTCCGCCTGCAGTGGGCCAGAGAAACAAAAAGGTCCTGGGGTGGGATGCAGGGTGCAGACACCCACACCTTTGCTCGTTCAGGTTGTGTTATCACAGCACTGGCTTCCCAGGGCAGGGAAGAGGAAAGGGACAGGACCTGGGCCTGGTTCCCCCAGGGAGCCTGCAGAGCCTGCCATGTCCTGCTCCTGACACTTTGCCCGTCCCCCTAGTCAGGTTTGGTTCATACTCTAGGCTTTCCACTCCTTCCACATTCCTGCCATCCCACAGCAAAAGAAGCAGTAACTTTAAATACATGATGTACCAGCACTAGTTATTTCACTCCTGCTAAGCTGTCTCATTCAGGTTTTTGTGTTCTTCTAAAAAGTGACTGAAATAAACGCTTGGTAATTTTTTAGTAAAACATATTGTTCCCTGATTTTAGTTTTCAGTTTCTAACTAAGCTTTTAAAAAACACTAGGAGCATTTATTCCAGCTGAAGAAAACAACTGTTTCCTAAAATGCCAGTCAACATAAGATTTATACATGTTTAATCCCATTCAAACACATATTAATATCCTCTCAAAACAAAACAAACCAGCAAAGTATGTCAACAACATATTACTAAGAAGAGGGAATTAAAATAATTAATCTGGTATTTCACTCTGAGACTTTTTGTATTCAAGGGAATGACAAGCCCCTGAGCATCCTGACCTTATCAGATGTGCTCTAAGCTAGGGGTTGGAGCAGATGATCCCAGAGGTCCAAACTGACATTACTCTATGGTCTAGACCTCAGCATCCAGAAGAAAATTTGCTAGAACTTATGGAAATGCTTTAGGAAATAGAGTATATTTCTCATAGAATCATATAACCATTTGGGTTGGAAGGGACCTTAAAGATCATCTAGATCCAAACCCCCTAGTGGAACACCCTCCACTTGACCAGGCTGCTCCAAGCCCCATCCAGTCTGGTCTTGAACATTTCTAGGGATGGGCATTCACAACCTCCCTGGGCAACCTGTTCCAGTGTCTCACCACTCTCACAGGAAAGAATTTCTTCCTAATGTCTAACCTAAATCTACTCTCTTCCAGTTTTAAACCATTACCCCTTGTACTCTCCCTACATGGGCTTACAGTCCCTCCTCAGCTTTCCTGTAGCCCCTCCAGGTACTGGAAGTGTAAGGTCTCCTTGGATCCTTCTCTTCTCCAGGCTGAACAACCCTGACTCTCTCAGCCTGCTTTCCTAGCAGAGTGCTCCAGCCCCCTGATCATCCTCATGGTCCTCCTCTGGCCTTCCTCCTTGGCGGAAATTGGTATTTTTTTCAATAGGACTTGATATAAATTTGTCTTTCCAATAGTATTTTTTCCCCTTAGTTCACATTATGCCTAAGTGAAGCCCAACTCTACAACTCAGAAAAGCTGCTACAGAGAATGCTCCCTCCATCCCCAAAAATGCTTTAAACCTCTGACATTTAACATTTTGACTCTATGACCACTGCTCACTCAGTACATGCACAGCACAATTTGCCCAGTGATCAGGGAGCTCATGATACCCATTGAACCATGGAAGAAAGAGCTGGAATTTCTGGGGATGGTAATAATTTTCTTAGACTATGACTGAAACATAACCCTTCTGTTTCTCAAACTATCAACCCATATCACAGATGTAACATACACCTTTTGTTTAGCAGCTCTTTACTTGAATCATTACCACAATAGAGATAGCTAAGAGATTCTATGGATTTATTATACAGAAATTGTGCTATGGCATTATATTTTACTAGAGGAAATGCAAACATTATTTTGCTAAAAACTTCTCTGTGCCATTCTGCAATGTTGTTATTAACATGCACACACAACAATAAAAACTTATGGGCATTCACAAGCAGTTGTTACATCGTTTATGAGACAATGATGAAGCTGTACACTATAATAATAATTTGTCAAAATAGGAAAAAGAGTACAAATTAAACCCAAACCAATTATTTAAACTATGATGAGGTACTAACAAAGAAGAGTTTGCTATTAAAACGATGTAACTGATGTGCATGAAAATCCAGACATCAAAAAGCCTAACACTGAAGCCAAGACCATTGATCTGTATCTCCTCAGTCTATGTGGGATTGAATGATTAAAAGCTTATATTTGAGCTGACATTACAAAACCAAGTATATGAAAAAATATTGCAGTGCTTCCTGCTCTCACTGCCCTGAAATTGGTGGGTCAGAGAAAGAAGGAATCCAGATCCCCAAAGCCTCTCATTTTGATTGCAAACTAAAAGCTTGACTTCCACAACCTCCTTTTAGCTTTTGGTCACTTGTCAATACTTCACAAGATGTGAAAAATGATTTCCAGACTGAAACCATTCCTTGAAGCCAGCAAGTAACAACCTATGCAACATAGCATCTCTCTTTTGCCTCCATTTCTTCAGGGCTGGCATTGAGCAGGCAAAGAGCAAGCTGCCAGCAAATTGACTCTTCTGGAGACTGTGCAATACACACAATTCAGAGGCCAGCCCATCCTTCAGTCCAGAAACAATACCTTAAGGTAATGATCTTCCTATTTGGCTTGGGAGCCATGAAAACCATTATACTGGCTGTATTCCTTTTTTGCACAAAATGGACACCCCTTATATTTATATAAACAAAGAAGGGTTTATAGATTCTTAGAGTTATCAGGGTTGGAAAGTCAAACCCTCCAGACAGGGCAGGATCTCCTAAAGTACATCACACAGGAACATGTCCAGATTGTTTCTTAGTCTCCAGAGAAGGAGACTCCACAACCTCCCTGGGCAGTCTGTTCTAGTGCTCTGTTACAGTAAAGAAGCATTTCCCTATGTTTAACTTGGACCTTCAGCTTGTGTCTATTTCCCCTTGTCCTGTCTTTGGACTCTGCAGATAAGAGACTGGCCCCATCCTCCTGACACCCCCCATTAGATATTCATAAGCATTGATGAGATCCCCCCTCAATCTCCTCTTTGCCAGGCTAAACAGACCCAGCTCTCTCAGTCTTTCCTCACAGGGCAGGTGCTCCATCCCTCTAATCATCTTAGTGGCCTGTGCTGGACTCCTTCCAGTAGCTCCTTCTCCTTTACAAACTGGGGAGCCCAGAACCGGATGCTGTACTCCTGATGCGGCCTTACCAGGGCAGGACAGAGGGGGAGGAGAACCTCCCTTGATCTACTGGCTACACTCTTAATGCAAGTCAGCATACCATTAGCTTGTGGGCAGCAAGGGCAGCACATTGTGTGCTCATGGTCAGACTGTGGTCCACTAGGACCCCGAGGTCCTTCTCTCCAGAGCTGCTCTCCAGCAGGTCAGCCCCCAGGCTGGTCTGATACATGGGGTTGTTTTTCCCCACATGCAGTACTTTACAATTGCCCATGTTGAATTCCATTAAGTTTCTTCCCGTCCAACTCTCCAACCAGTCCAAGTCATGCCGAAGAGCAGCACAGCCTTCTGCTGTGTCAGCCACCACTCCCAGTTTTGTATCATTAGTGATCTTGCTGAGGGTACACTCTATTCCTTCGTCCAGATATGATTTTGTAATCTGGTTCCACTTAGAAGAGTACACTCCAAAAGGGAACGGATACACCTAATTTTCCAAAAATTAAAGGACGTGATAACATATTTGTAATTAATCTGTTGCATAAATTTTAGAAATCTTGTTGGCATGATATCCAAATAAATATTTATCACTGTAGTAAACCTTCCCCTTGGTGTTGGTTAAACCCTAAATTCAAACCATACCTTAGAAACATCTAAACTAGAAACAAGCATCTCAGCAGTTTACTATGCACAGAAGCAAGTCAAGCAAAAACCAATACAAGCATCTCCCACATGAACAAAAAGCTGGTGCAATTCACTTTAAACACGCTTCTCTCTGGGTTTCTGAAACACCACTTCGCTGTTCTTTTCTTGGTCCCTAGTTGCCTCTTTGCCAAATGTAACACATATTTATAAGAGGTTAAAAAAAGAAACAAAACACTACCAACACCCAACTGAACAACCCAACGCTGCTTAAGAGGGAGAACATATAGCAAAGTTGATGTAGCAGCTTCCTTTTTGTTGTCTCTTTGCTTTTGGGAATATGCAATAGTGGCTTCTGAATGTTAATTGAATAAGGAGCTGTGCAAATTGCAGCTGGTGCCTGCACGCTCAGGACTGGAAGAAGGGTGTTTTCTCAGCCCTCAGTTTAATTTCTGGACTTCTAGACACTCTGCACATATGTAGCCCTGCAAGTTGCACAATTTAATGCTGCAATCCATCTGTGAAACTCCAGCTTCTCTGACTCCAGTGGCACATCAACATTATGGAAACATAAGAAACATATTTAATGAGGCTCTTCTCCACATGTTGTGGTTACGTATGGCAATAAAGGCACCCGGTTGCCAACAGAAGAACATATGATGTAAACCTTATTTTTGGGGGGATATGTTTAACCAAATTGAAAGGCCGGCAGGAAAATATACTGGACAAATGTGCTTTCCCTAATTTTCTAGTTGTTTGTTAGTGGGTTACTTAAACATATGCTACACACTTCAAAATTAAGTCATCACTGCAGATGGTAGTCCTGTTCTACCAGCACCCTGGAGCACTAATGTCCAACATAAAGCTTCACCTGGAAGGACAAGGAAGGACACCACAACTGGGTACCACTTACACCCAAACTCAGCTTGCAGATGTCAGACCTGAGGGAGCACGAATATGAAAGATGTACACACCAGCTGTTTTATGGAAAAAGTGGGAAAAAACGCTCTGAAAGGGTTCTTTTGGTTGTCTTGTGCTGGCTCCTTGCATCACTGACCAGTTTTGACCTTAAAGGACATGTGGAAGTATCAATAAGTGCAATCAGGGAGGTCTTTAAAAAGATTTTTTAAATAACTAGGGTCTTTATCCTGTCACATTTTCTGGCCACTAGTACAATTTAATTTGATTTTAAACTGTACTGTTTGATGAAATGTCCTGTTCTTCAGCTCAGTGAAGTCAAGACACAATAAATGGATTTTTAATGGATGAAAGTTCAATTTCTCTGGCAGCAGAGGCACATGAGGAAAAGAGACACAATGTACAAATGATGCACTCTCTGCTGGCTTTCGACCCCAACCATTTCATGACAGGTATAAAAATGAAATACTCAGGGGGTGGAGGAGAGCTTTGAAAGAGAAGAGAGCTTGGAATAGCAGCAATGCTAATAGCCAAATAGCATACAAATAATTTAGAAACAGAGCTTGGTTTTAGGGTACATCAACAGTACAGCCAAAACCAAGCTAAAAATGTTCTTTTTATTTTTCTTATTTTTTTATATTTTTTTTTCACACAATAGCTACTATTTCTGTTCAACATTTGGCTTTCTACTGTACTGTGTGTGGTTTAGTGAAGTCAAGTCAGTTGTTTGGGGTGGGAAGAAATCTAGTGATATTATTAATCTCTGAATTATGTGGAGGAATCCTTAGTAGAATACATACAAGAAATGCCATTCTTCAGTGTATTTATTCAGCAGGAAATGAGTTCACTATTAGAGACACAGTTCAAGGCAGTGTTCCCTCACTCCTGTTGGAGAAATGAATCAGGAAACAAAAATAGCTCTGATGGTGCCCATATTTATCAGGACTTGACTGAGCCACATTAATTAAATAATGATTCTTTAATCGAAAATATGATATACTATATCTAAAGCTCTGAAAGGCCATTACAAATGATTTAGAAGCTCCAAAAATACTTCCAAAAATCAATTAAACGATATTAAAATTGAATACAAATTAAAGACCAGAGCACCCATTCCTGTATATTTACCTAGTTCAGTGATCTCAAACTTCAAAATTTCTACTCATCTGCCAGATACAGATTGTGGCTTTTAACATACAATGTCAATAGATTGCTTACTTCTGCCCAGTGGCTTTGGGCTAGAAAATGCTATTTTCAGTGTTTTCCCAGAGAGGAAAGGAGCATCAGCATTTAAAGGCATCTCCACAAACATTCATATTTGAAGCACTGTCACTAGCTCTGCCAGCAAAATCTTTCACATGGCCTCACTTACTTATCAGGAGGCAATGTTTATCTCCCAGCTTCTCCTGGGAGGAGATTCACTGCTGTTTCTGTCTTTGAACAGCACTTGCCAGATTAATTAATGAATTTCCTATCGCCTGTTGCTCCAGCCTGCTGTTCTGCCAGGTGCCCCTGACCCTGCTGTGTCTTTTGATTTCAGCATTTGTGGGGTTTTGGGTTTGGGTTTTTCCAGCTCAGCAGCTCTACATTTTGTCAGTGTCACTTCTGAACCTCCAATACAGTTAATTTGTTCTCAGTAAAGACACAGGGCAAGCCCACCCTTGGAAAAGCCAACCCAATAGGCCAGTGAAGTATCTTCCCCTCTTCCGTGGGTGCTGAAGGCTTTTAAGGCACCTTTTCATCAAAACTCCTTGATGAGGGAGCACATGTGCTGCTCAAAGAGAGCTGCAGATACCAGATCTGAAAAGGCTTTCTACAGCAAACATCAACAGCACAAAGAAAATCTGGGGGGCTCTTCTCATTGTTTTATAATCCCTTGACTATGGAAGATTTGTGGCTTTACACGCCCCAAAGAGTATCTTAATATTCCTGCAATTCCTATTTGTTTAGGGGCCTGTTTTCATTATGTTTTCAGCAGGGAAGTCATACATAGCCTTAAATGTTCTTTTCCCTAACAACTCCTTCAAGTACATATAGCACTTGGTTACCGTAAACACACAATGCTCCTTTTTCAGATGCGTTCATTTGCACCAAGAGTTAAATGTTTTATAATGGACCCATATCATTCAAATGTTAACTGAAAATTATAATTCTTAATTATCTCATACCTTTATAATTTTTCAGGTCACCTCTCTTCTATTCTGAAATGTAATCTAGGTACCTTGATTTTATTTATAACCAACAAGGTGCAGAAAAGCTATGCATAAGCTCAGCAATATTTTTATGAGGCTCAGTTCCTCTCCTTAGAGAAATTATTGAAGATCTTTTAATGTCTACAACTAACTTCTTCACAGAAACAGTGTCTTTTCTCCTGAAGTCACAGCCAACAGCAACCTTTAAATTGCTAAGGGAAAGACATTTTGAGATTTGAGAAATATTGTGCAGAAGGCATATACTTAAAATGTCTCAGTATATTCCAACCACAGGGACTTCAATCCTGAATTACTGCAAAAATACTATTCCAGGTGCTCCCTCAGAACGTCTAGCCCAAAAATAAGTATTGACCCTCTAATGTGCAACTAAGAGTTCACAAAACAGGGGTACTACAAGTGTCTGGAGCAATGGTGATTCCTAGAGATGCTGTAGCATTGTTGCAGTATCTCTGCTTCCAGGCAGAAATAGAGAGCTGCACAAAATGAAATAAAGGAATCATTAGCCTAAATTATGCAGCAGGTCCCACGGCTGTTGTAGCCAGTATTGTGCAGACCAGAAGCACTTCATACTAGTAACAAGACTGAATAGATCCAAGGAATCCAGGCTTTCCAGCGAATGCTGAGATAATTGTGAGAAACAGAGCACTCAAGCGAGTTGCTACATTAAGGAGAGAGGAAACTCCTCCTCATTTTTGCTTCAGTGCAGCAGTACTAAGAGCTCTGAACTTGGACAAGCTTATTATCAGGGGCCAACAGCAGACAGATGACAGCCATGGACACTAGAGGAGACCATAGTTTCTCAGAGGACCAGCAGTCTTTGCAGTCATCCTTGATGGGAAGATCAGCTGGGAGAAACACTGAGTAGAGCTCCTCAAAATGTGTATTCTCAAATGTTTGGTTCAGAAATCAGATTGTAGTAGAGTCTTGCTTCACTGTTACTTTGCTGTGCGATTTCAGTTGAAAGATATGGGGCATCTGTAGCACGTAATTTAGAAAGGGGAAAAGTGTAACACTGTGTACTAAATATTTAATCACCTTTAAAAATAAACAGATGAAAGGAAACCTGCATATCATGACTTTGGACTTCAATGAAAAGCAATTCCTGAAGAGCTTCAAACATCTTTTTAAATGGGATTATGTTTTGCTTTATTGCTTAAACATTCCAACTCTGAGAGGAGTGCAGAAATTGTATATGCTAGAAAAAGTAAAAGGAGTAATGTACATAAAATCCACAATTGGATTCAGTCCTTCCTTTTTCGTTTTAGTGGGGAAGTGTTACTGTCAACATTAGCAAAAACAGCAAATCTACAAATTCTGGCAAGGCAAGCATTCCCTGGTCCAAGAAAAAAAGATATATAGATGAACTTAAAAGTGTATTTTTCTTCTAGTTAAAGGCAATATATGTTCAGATCTTTAACATCTGCATTTCCCAAAAGGACTAATTTTCTCTGGACCAGCAGATTTCAGTTGCATGCCGTGCCATCTATAACATTCAAAGCACAGTAGTGTGTATATTCCACCACTGGGTTCTCCCTGCAATCACATGTAGTTCAGACGTACATCCTCCCAACTCTAAATGAGTCTGCTTAACAAAAAAGTATCTAAGTGGCTAACTACTAGAAACTTAACCACAGATCCCAACCCCACTAGTCTTCAGAACAAATAAGGAATGAGTTAAACTGGCATACTTGTCATGGACCAGACAGCGATAAAAATTAATCTTAGAATTTCTGTCCAGATTCATTCTAAACCTTGCTAGACATAGCTGTCTATAGAAGTACACATCCAAGGAAGGAGATTAAATAGAGAGGTCTGCTTCCTCGCTGAAGCACAATGCCTATCCTAAATCAAATCTGTATCTGAATTTTGCCCAGTTGTCTTATGCCTGGCTCTGACACTTAATCCCCAAAGGTAGCCGAGTTACTCTCCCCCTTGCCCAGATATTACATCTCAGAACACAAGCTGACAGCCTTCCATGCATGAAAAATATTAAACATTTTAGCTCAGGAGATGATGTATGGAGCTTCTGAGAGGTAGCAAAAACCAGCTTTGGAGCTGCTGCCAGGAAGACGATATGGAAAAGCAGGTACAAATAGGAACCCTGTTAAAATAATGCAAAACAAACCCATCAAACCTGGGATGCCATGAGTCCCAGGCTCCATCTCTCCTGCGATGCAGGGCAAGATTGAGTAGTTGGGAGTCAACACCTACCACTTGATAAGGCTGCATGCAAAACCACTACACACCTTTGGTAAGTGCCTTTTGGAATTAAACAGTGAAGACTGTGATTGAGGATGTATTCTCTGAGCACTTCTGCCAACAACTTACTGAGATCAGAAAGCTGATGGAAAGAATTTTATGGAGGAATTGCTTCCTGGAGTCATCTTGAATTAATAAATAATAGGTACCTTTCTGAAATAGCTGTTTTAGAGCTGCATACAGCTGGATTAAAACAAGCTCTATGGTTCAATTTATTTACCATTAGTTTCTTTCTCTCTCTCTCTCTCTTTTTAAACTCTAACACACAATTTCAGACTACTGTGAAAGCCTCCTTAATTTGCTTCAGTACTGTGCAAAGCAGATGTCCTGCCTTCACAAACTGATTAGTAAGTGGTTTATATTATTCCAGTGGTTGTCATCATTATTGCAGAAATATTGAGCAAGGCTTCTGAAGGCTGCTTTTGAAAATATCTAGAATGACAGATCATCTGTTCCAGGTACAGGTGTGCAAAACACCTTTCTGGAGGAAACAGACCAAATAATACCCCATGAACTGGGACATAGTGTTTCAGATAGAGAGATATCTTCAGGTTCACAGTAGATAAGAGTATAAAAATAACGCAGACACTCAACACTGACTTAGACTATTCCAGGCCCTGGCACAGTACTAGAAATTTGGTCCTTTTGTTGGGATAAATCTCAGATGTGTTACCCTAGAATAATCTGAAACATCTGAGGCTGTCTTCTGTAAGACCCACTCTTTTTCCATTGTCTGTAAAAGGCCCATGATGGATGAACACTTGAGACAGTTACAATTAAGTGGGGTGGGTCTTGTCATGAGATGCTCAGGCAGCTTAACATTTAAATTAATTGTTTTTGTTGGAGAGGGTGAAGTCAAGTCTGCCTCTCTTACATGTTTCTTCAGCTAGCAGCTGACCTTGATTGAGTTCTCTGACTGCTACTGCAATAGAAATTAATGTTAATTATAGCTTAAAAGATTAGATATGTTAGATCTACTCCTAGATGTCCTGACAGTCTTAAAAGCAGAAAGAAAAGTGGGAATTTAGTTGATCCTGAAGTCATACTTCACTGCTGGCTCACCCCGTTCCTTAGAGGATTCAAGCCGTGCTTCCTTCTCTGTATCCAACAACTGTACAACAAAATTAGAGTGTTATGAAAGTGACTATAAATGTGAATTGCTGCAAAAGCCACAAATTACTACTGCAATAATTTCAAACACATAGTCAAGTGGCTTCTAGTTCAACAGGAGGTAATATAAAAAGTTCTGGCTTGTTCACTTCGGGTCACAAGTTGTGAAAAATTCACAACTGACAAACAAGGACATTTTTTTTGTTTTAAGTTCACACAAATGGTTCTTAAAGCAGGAGGAATTGACCTCTTCCCTTTTGTCAGCATTAAAGTTTCATGATTACATTGTTAAACAGAGAGAGCCTGTGTCAGCATAGATTCACAGAGTAATTTTGGTTGGAAGGGACATCTTGAGGTCACCTGGTCAAGCCACCCTCAGAGCAGAGCCAACTAGATCAGGTTGCTCAGGGTTGTGCTGATATTTCAGTATCTCCAAGGGCAGCCCCTCTGGGTGCCCCTTACAGCATTTCATCACCACCATAGTGAAAATATTTTTCTTTATATCTCATCAGCATTTGCATTTCCATTCTAACAAGTTGTACCCATTGCCTCCTGTCCTGTGTACTTTGTGCACCTCTGGAAAAAACGTCTTGTTCTGTTGTCTTTATAACTTCCTAGTAGGTAGTTAAGAACAGCCTTAAGACTCCCTCTTAATGTTCTCTTCCAAGACAATAAAGCTGTTTTTCGAGCCCCTCCTCATACAACACATTTCAGAACCCTCATCATCTTAGTAGCCCTCCAATATATCAATGTCTTATACTGGAAACTCCAAAACTGGACACAGTGTCAAGATGTGGACTCACAAGTACCAAATGGAGAAACAACCAATTCTCATGGCCTGGTGTCTACCCTTTTACTAGAGCACCCCACTACATGGTTGCCCTTCCATGCCACGAAGGTTCATTGCTGACTCATCATGACTTGCTATCCAGCAAGACCATCTCTCAGGGCCTTTTCTACAAAGCAAAAGATACTTAAGTCCCACAGAAAGACATAGTGCACAGAAGGTTAGACTGCTTGCAATCACTGTTAGAATAAAAATAAACCTACAAGCATGGTGGCTAAATAAATGGCTGTGTGATGAGACAGAAGGTGCCAAGCCAAAGTAAAGTGTGGCAACCTGTATCAAGGCCCTAGATTATTAAAATAAAAATATTTAAAATAAAAATTAAAAAATCTGGACATTTTTTGCACTAAATACCCCATCCTTACATACAAAAGACCCAATTCAATTATCTAGTCTTCAACTCTAATTTGACTCAGAAATATATAAACCCTATTTTTTCAAATTCAGTTGACAACGGCAGCATCAGGACAAATTACTCTTTCTTAAGACAAAGCAAAAGACACTATCTTACACAGAAGTCAAAGGCCTAGATTCCAACACACTCACCATTTCTGCAGATTTTATAAGTACAAAGAGAAAGCCCAGCCCAGTTTTTACAGCCATCAAACTGTTCACTGTTTGGTGACTGGTTTAACTTAAATCTTTTCAGAAGTATCTTTAAAAAAGACAGTATTTTCTAAAGTACTTCAATGGAACTATTATCTTGGGACTCCAAGAAAGCTTCATAATGCAAAACCTCAATTTTTCTACTGCTACAGACAAATTTCTTCCCCATTTTAAGTTTTCCAGTTACAGACAAACCCAAGAATAACTCCACTCGCTAAATCAAATTTCTGATTAATAGGAAAATAATCTTCACAATGTGCCAAAGCAACCTAAATGAATGGACTCGTGCCTGTGGAGGACTAGAAAACTTCAAAAGCACTGTTGTTTACTTCAGCTTAATAACTTTCTTTAGAAAACTAGTTTCTCAATCAGAGTATGAAACCGTCCATCTTCGGATGAATCCAAAAAGCATAAATACATATTTTGAAATAATCCTTTCTAATTGAAATTTTATTTTGGGGTGGTTTTTTTTGGTACTTTGATGCACATTACAAAATTAAATCCACGAACCATTTCTCCTTTTCTGTTGTTAGCAGCCAGCATGAGCTAAGTCTCAGGACTGACAACAGAAAGCTGCTCCTAATACTTTTCTGAATCTAATTTGTTTCAAGATCAGTCTGCCTGCAGTTGAACATATGCATATGTGTATACATGTTATAAAATATACATAAACAGCTATTTCCACAAAGAGCACAGGCGTTCTTGGCAGCCAAAATTCTTTTCATCTAGGACTAGGAGAAAACAGCTTTTCTCTAGACATCCTTTCACTTTTAAACACCATACCTTTAATAAAAAACAAAACAAAACAAAACTGAAATTTAAAGACTACTATAAAAAATTTCAACATTTTCATTTTTTTTTGGTACTTTGATGCACATTACAAAATTAAATCCACGAACCATTTCTCCTTTTCTGTTGTTAGCAGCCAGCATGAGCTAAGTCTCAGGACTGACAACAGAAAGCTGCTCCTAATACTTTTCTGAATCTAATTTGTTTCAAGATCAGTCTGCCTGCAGTTGAACATATGCATATGTGTATACATGTTATAAAATATACATAAACAGCTATTTCCACAAAGAGCACAGGCGTTCTTGGCAGCCAAAATTCTTTTCATCTAGGACTAGGAGAAAACAGCTTTTCTCTAGACATCCTTTCACTTTTAAACACCATACCTTTAATAAAAAACAAAACAAAACAAAACTGAAATTTAAAGACTACTATAAAAAATTTCAACATTTTCATTACTCTTTTGTTCCAAAAAGCACAAGTACCCAGACTAGATATTTCAGTGCAGCCATTAAAGCAGAATGCCTTTTGAGGCAGAATTCTATGAATGCACTCTGGCTTATAAAAAATGTATTAGATGATAGCTCTGAAAAAGGCTCTGAGGCGTAACATGGTCTATCATGTTGTGCATGCATGAGTTAGCTTTTACAAGATCAGAACCAGAAGCAAAGATGAATGCTCTGCATTGTAAGCCCAAAGCTTTGGAAGTTCAGTATCGCAGTGCTTGGAGGTCAGTACTAGAGTCACTAAAAAATAAAATAAAATACATTCTTTAAAGAATTGTTGAGTTTTAAAATATTTGGCACAACTTCCCACCTTGATTCTTGATTGTGTGGAGCTGGGGCTGCAGCAGAAGGGGCAGAAGACAACTGCCTGCTGCCCAGTTCTCCCCGCTCACCCTGCCCCATTCAGCACCGACTGAATTTGTTGTGAGAAGGTCAGTGGTGCTCTTGTTAGTGGGTTTTAAAAAGTCAAATGTCTCTTGATGGAGAAAAAGCAATGACTTCACACTGGGTGCAAAAAGGAACAATTCTGGCAAGGACTCATCCACTTACTGTCAAAGAAAATTACATACAATTTACTATTTTGACATTCTGGAGTGTGTTTGACCCATTATTAGCATTTGGAGGTCTTAAAGAGAAGCAATTCAAATGAACATTAAACCAAATGGGTTTTCTCTGATGAAATAATGATAAATAATAACACAGATAACTTCTGTTGTTTGCAAAACTGCTTATTCATATTTAGTTGCCAACGTTATGTTGAAAACATCCCGAAGCTCAGAATAAACCTTTTTTTGACTGCTAGATGATTTATAGAGGTAAGAAAGAGCTGCTATTGTTTAAACTAGTACAGAAACTATGTGAAAACGTCCCTGAGCAACACTGCACTGAATGTGAAGAGAACAGACATTTCAAAAATTATCTTTGTATTTTGCTGCTGACTCCAAGTAACAAAACACTGCGGTTGACAGGACTCCCAAATCAGGCAGTGTCCCCACAAATGTACCCTCCTCAAATGTCTCCTCTGTGTCTTCCCTTCTAAGCTCTTCTTCACCACCAACCTGAAGTGTCAGCTGTGACTTTCTGAGCAGCTCTGAGTAATGGGATCAGCTAATGTTCGGCACATGGAGAAATTCTGTATCATTCTCCTCTCTAAAAATACCACTGGCTGCCGCTAGAGCCACTCAGAGGTGATGAACAGCTAAAGGGACAAGCACGACTCTAAATTTACTTTATATCTGACAGCCCCTCAGCAGATATGGGTAACGGATCCTACTTACTCCAAAATACTGTATAGTGAAAGGCACTTTCCCACCGTCTGAATATGTACTCTCAGTATGGGCTTCTTAATTATCACGATTTTTTTCTTCCCCATTAAGTCAAGCTGATTACACATTAAAAAGCTGTTAGTAGATTTTGAAACATGTTACTAATTCAAGCAAAAAAAGGCATGTTTGGCCTTCGAATGTACCTCCAAGCCTCGATCAGAGAAGGTCTCAATTGACTTCTAGGGATTTGCCTCGAGTGTTGAAAGTGTGTGCATCTTACAAATGTACACAGCTAATTATCTTCAATGACTTGAGCTGATTGGCTCACTTAATACACGGGGATGTCGTTTCTGGGCATACAGCATTATAGAACTGTATCTCCTGAAGGTCATTTGATGACTTTATATGGGTTTATTTGTGTGGATGCATTTTTAATAAGGTCCCATTTCCGATTCGAGGAAAAGAGCATTTGATGAGACAAAGGGTATTTACTGCATATCTTGGGATCTCCAGATTGGCAATTATATCATAATTGTTTTTAAATTCTAAAAAAGGGGGTGGAGTGGGGAGGTAAGAGATAATTAAGTCACATGAACAGGACCCAAATTGCATTTGCTCTCAGTTTTGTTGCGCACAATATCAGTTTAATTGAATCATCTGTAATTCTTCTCACTTTTTTTTTTTTCAGCCTGCAGGAACACACACAAGACATTATGAATGAGAGGCTGGCTGGCAAATTTATTGAGAACAGAGACTCCAAGTATCCATAGGATTTTCCAGAATGCAGCAGACAGTATTATATATGCCCGCGTGTGTGTGTGAGTGCACAAATGTGCCAGGGAGGGTGAAGAAGAGGGATGGCCTCTGGCAAATTGATGTCTGTCAGCTAGTGAACCCTGATTTCACTATTAATATGTCACGCCTCACCACACCGAAGCTTTCAGCAAGCATCAGCTGCACCACACACACACACACACACGTACACTGGCTGACTTCAGACAAACCAGTCTGTCACATTCAATGGATCACCGAAACAATGGAATGGGCAGAGTCTCTCCTAATTCAACTAGCAAAACATTTTTTGTAAGAATTAATTCGAGTAACATTTGTTTCTGGGTTTTTCAAAGAGAAAATCTTCATGATTTAACTGGTTTTGGCCAATGGAAAAGACACTCACTGATGTGAAATCAAATTGTGTTGCTTGCAGTTAACACTGGAATTACAGATGAAAGCTAGGGAAGTAACAGCAGCACCTAATCCATAATCCTCCTAGTGCAAAGTGAAGGATTTCAGCATATTTGGGGGCCTTCCCAACTGAAACACCATTCCTGAGAAACTGCAGTGCTCATTCTTAAAGATATTTGTCCTAAGTTTTCTTTTATGTCACTAGTTTCTCCGTTTGCACACATCCATAGTAAATGGTTTTAGGTAGAGGAGTATTTGGGTGACTCATAAGCTTGATTCATTCATCTTGACATTGCCCTAAGAGAAAGGCAAGTATAATTCTCATTTTACAAATGGAGTGACCTGACAAAGGTATTAAAGTAGGTCTGTGGCAGAGGACAGAAATTAATCTGGGTCTACTGAGCCTCGTAATAGCCCTGTAACTACTGAACACTCTGTCCCTATATTTTTTCATTACTACTCATCCAAAGCACTTGTATTTGCTTTGGACTGCAGCATTCTCTGTTCCCCAGACAGTGAGCAGGAACCCAATGAAACCTTTAAAATAAAAAGCACATTTCCTCCCTTTCCCATGAAGAGCGCGGAAGGTTCCAAGAATATTTTTACTTTTCCATCTAAAACACTTTTATGAAAATTTTGTCAGTTATTAGGTTATTTTGTTTTCTATTTGGTGATAAAACATAAGGGTAAATGTTGCCCTTCTTTACACCAGATGAATTTGTAATAACCCCACAGCTTCGAAGGTCTGACCAGCCTGAGATGTAAGGAGAAGAGGTAATTGCTACTCCAGCAATCCCAGCTCTGCCAGCCCCAGTGCCCCAGGTAGATTAACATTGCTTCTGGCAACCCTAGAAAACTGTGCAGAGCCAAAGTCCACACCATAAATAGCTGCTGGGACAAAGGCTTATTGTAAGTGACACCTTTAATGATCTGGCTATTTATAGGTTTCAAACTCAGGACAAATGACAGATTCTTTGCCAGCTGCTTATACTTAGACATTGCTTAGTGTATAGGGAGGGTGTAGGGGAAGGTCTAAGAGTATTTTCACCTGTAGCCTCTGGTATCAGCTGCTGAGCAAGGAGTACCTGCTAAGTACAGCTATGGTGAAAAGGATGACATGCAAAGCCTAGAAGCCTGCCCAGAAATGGGTTTTCAGTGGTGATAAGCACAACCAGCCCAGGCTAGATCCAAAGTGCTCAGCTCCCGATTAGCTGTCTGAAAGATGTAGTTCAGATTATGAGAAATGTTCACCAAAAACAATCCCAACGAGATCAGTCAAGTCTGCTGGATGCTGAATGATCTGCAATACTAGGTTGCTTATTTAGGTGCCTAAATGCAAACCATCAAATGACAAGCTCTTTTGATGTCAAGCCCTTTGGGTCTCATTCTCTAAACCTTTAAAGAAATGATTTGACATATCTTTAGTTGTAACAAGGAAGCTTGAGGTGCAAAGAGTAAACTAATTAATCCTCTGGAGCTATAAAACCTTTGCAGGCTGATTTGCACAGATACTCCAACCTATCAAGCCCCAGAGTAAAAGTGCACCCATTCTCTTAAATGGATGTACAGAAAACATTCCTCAGCTTTTTACACTAGCAAATAGCCTGTTGTTTCAGTAGACACATCACAGGCCAGCAACACCTCAAAAATACGTTACTGCAAGCTCTTGAATGAATCCAGGGGATGGACAAAACTGATCTTTGCAAGGAAAAAAACCACTGGAGTGAATGGTAGTTAGAGAACAGCTGCAAAACAAGGCATTAAGACAGATCCATTGCAGTCAAAAAGAACAAAAGCTTTTTGCTACACTCTAATACACACACATAATATGACTAGCTGTAGAGTCTTTTGAAATCATGACCCTTCTAATACGAGGCAATGTTGCTTAATAACCAACACAGACAAGACCCCAAAAATCAAACGAGCATGCTCCTGTATCCTTCAACAGCAGTACACAACTTGCCATTTCACTTAGTTTAATGAATTTTACAGTGCCTTGGAGAAAAGAAATGATGGCTTCTGAACTCAAGGATATATCCACAGATCCTACTTAGAAGTGCAGACATAGAGTATTCTGTGTATGTGTGTTTAAATATATATATACAAACATATGGATTACATATGTGTGTGTTTGTATATATATTTACATCAAGAGCCAGGTTCTAAAACATGACAATAGAATCACCCTCTAAAATTACAGTCATCAAAACACATCAGAGGGATATAAAATAAAAAAAACCCAACACAACCAACTAACAACCCCCCCGAAAATCAAATAAATAAATAAATAAATCATTAGACCTATATATAGTGCCACCTTGATTGCTCTTAGATACTACAAACAACCCTTAATGCCTCCAAACACTGAATAGCATTGTTCTTTTTAGTGCAACATTTCACGAAGTACTGAACTAAAGTGAACAGTCGTAGTGGGCAGAATGTCAAAATAAAGTCAAAAGGAGTCATCCTTTTACAAGCTATGTTAATATTTGCTTTTACCTTTTTTCTGCAGGCTGATGAGGATGCTGATACAGATCATTAATGCCCTTAAACTCTTATAACACTGCCAGTAGTAGCGAAGGAGCTCATTTGATCTTATCATTGTAAAATGCTGCTGATGTCTGCTGTACTTTTTTTTCCTCTTTGGATGCCTGATTTCATTCACCCTTGTTCTTTTTGGAAATCATGACAGAGATGGATTGAGAGGATGAACCAAAGTCCAAAGACATACTTGCTGCATCAGATCCTTGAACAGTGTGGAAGAGAACATTTGCAAAGGGCTCTTAACTGGAAAAACAATGAATACACTGAAGCCCTGTAAATACCCCACTGTTCCCTTTTTTTTTGTTTTCTGAAAACTGAAAGTGTTTCCTGAAAAACTTGTTAATCTGTGGCAACAGGGCTCCTGATGATTTACCGATTTTGCAGACTGCTGCAAACCCTCCAAATCTCACCCAGGAAGAAAGAAAAAGAAGAGTCAAGTCAGAGGGTGATCACTGGATACAGAGTACCCAGGGAATGCACTCCGGCTGGAGCAAGACCCCCTGACACCTTCAGAGAGCCAAGAAAGTGGATTTCTGGCACATGAGAGTGATTCATGTCTGCAACAGGCTACACCTCTGCTCTCAGGCTGCTCCTGTTAACAGGGAGACAAAGCTCCGTGGTAGAACCAGAACATTCAGGAGAGATGTTTCTAGCCATGGTCACAGAAGCCTTATAGTCACAGTAAGGGACAAGAAACTGCAGAGGATCACTGAGAAGAGCAGGCTGTAGACATGATGCAGGGATAGATATTCTGAGAACAAAAGGGACTCTAGAAATTTTCCAACAAGCCAGAAAGCTACACTGTTGACCAAAAGGACTCAGCCCACAAGACTCACGATGAAAAGGGGAACAAAAGAGGAGCTTGGTTTATATCCTTTTTTAGTTTCCAGTACATTTTGTTTATGACCTTTTTTAAAAAATTATTTAATACATATTATAAAAAAACCAAGTGTTTTTAATATAAAATTCAAAGTTTTGGGAGTGCTGGCTTTAGCTGACCAGCAGATCCTGACTGTCTTGAGCTTGTATCAGAGAGGCTTTAGCTCAGTACTGAACACACTATGTGCCTATTGACTGCCATCACCAGATGTATTTCACAGGTGTCAGATTTGCTCACCCACATCTAAGCAATTTCATGATTTAAAATCAGAGCTGATTGACTGAAACAAAGTTTGAAAAAGTCTCATTTTCCAGGCTTATTGAAGAAAAAATATCTTGTCTTTTAGGAAGCAACTGGTAATATGGATAAATTATTTCCTCATTTCAGGAAAAGTTGAAATCTCAAAGTACTAAGAATTGCTTTTGATGGTACAAGAGATATTCCTTTTAAACACACACTCAGTGGTAAATGTAAAAGCCTTAATGAGTAAAATGCTGTAATTCCCAATTTTAACCTTACCTCATGAGGACTAAGTGGACCAAGAGCTTGACCCTTGGTCTGGCCAAGGTGGCTGAAGCAAAGCTGAAAGCCACCACGCCTGGCAACCAAGCACACAATTCTCTCAGTCTTTCTGACTCAAGCTCAAACTGTTAATTTTAGAAGAGCAGAACCAAAAATCTTGTTCACACACGATTTTCAGCTGGAGCCAGCAGAAAATGGAAAAGGAAAATAAAATGTCAAAAACTTTTTGATGCATATCTCTCAGTAAATATGTTTTGCTGTAATATCACTATTATTTCCAAAAGCTCTGAATTTAACTCTTCTGGCTACACCAAACTGACAGGAAAAGTAACAGCCTTGCTCCTAAAGATTTATTCTTTAACCAGTTTAGTTGCTACCTTCCATACACTCAGGAAGTGTTCCCACCATTGACAGTCAAAGGACTGTGCTGTATAATTGTTGTTTACAGTACAGTGTTTCTCAGCAGAGGATAGGGAAATCTTCAGATTTAAAGAATCTGTGTGGATTATAACATATTTTTTGACTGCTCAGCTGAAGATTATAATGGATTGCAGCAGTATAAAAGATGTAATCAAATAAATGAGGGTGGATGCTAGAATTAACCCCTTATACACTTTGAGCTTCTAGAAATCATTCATAAAATATCAAACACAACATTCTCTGAACACAAATAGAGCCTCAGTGTACTTTGTTGGCAGTGACAGGCAAGATCAATATTGAAGACCAAATGCCAACAGTAAAAGGGTATGTCAGTCAGTATTTCACTGACTAACTGCCCTTATCTGAAGCTCTCATGCTTCACTGGGTGAAAATACAGCCATTGATCTTAGTGTCACAACTCAAATTCTTCATATATCAACTACTATTTTTTCCCCCCTTTTCAGTTGAATTTCTGGGCCACTACTTATTTTTATGATCAATATTTCTATCACTCTCACATGAACTGCACTTTTATTATATTAACCTTTAACTACAATTTTTAACATATCTGTTTTGTGTAATGTCACATGTTTTAACTCAACATCTCTTTTCCAAGTGTCAGAGCTACAGCTGAAGCCCAGGTTTCTTAAAGCATTCACAGCAAAAACGACTCTGATTAGTAGATAAATCTACCCAGTGCTCTCGAGGAGTTCTCCAAGGCTGTGAAGTTATGCTTTCAAGAATTCAGTTTCCCCTTCCAGGAATTCCCAGCTCAGCAGTAAAAAAAAATTCTCAGAAAAATAATTTTTGCTAGCAATTGATCTGACTCTTTTACCTTTAAGTATTTAAGCGTTGGAAATTAGCGACAAAAAAAATCCATCCATGCAATGAAAGAGATTGATCTGCTAAACAATTCTGGGTAGTTGGAGAGGGTTTCATGTATATGGATTAGGTCCCTGACTTCCTTTGCAGCCTTGGCTGAGGCACTCAAGCTCTCTGAATTCCACTTTTCCTGTTTGCAAATTGGAGACATAAAGGACAACCCACTTTTCTTAGGTCCTTTGGATGTACAAACGAACAAAGCCATATTCTAGAAGCAATAAATGTAATTCTCTGAGCTACATTAAGTGCTCTGTGAGACTACCCATTAACAAACTAACCAAAATGAAATGTTCTGAGATGTTTAAATAAAAAGGAATTAGATGGACAGTAAAACATATACAGATATTGTAAAACATATTAGCAACTTAGGGAATAAGTTTTAAATTAAGACTTTGAGGAAAATTATATAAAAAATAATAAAAATCTCTCCCTCTCTGTTAGCATAACATAAAGCTGTCTCACTGAGCCAGTTTACTTGGCTTAGTGAAAATTACAGAAAACTATTATTCATGCCAAGTGTAAGGTTCTACACCTGGGTCGAGGCAATCCATGCATGGATGCAAGTTGGGAGGAGTAAGGATTGAGGGCAGCCCAGAGAAGGACTGTGGGGTAGTGGTGGACCAGAAGTTTAACATGAGCCGTCAATGTACACTTGCAGCCCAGAAAGCCAACTATGTCCTGGGCTGCATCACAAGAAGCATGGCCAGCTGGTTAAGAGAGGTGATTCTCCTCCTCTACTCTGCTCTGGTGAGACCCCACCTGGAGTACTCTCTGCACTTTTGGAGTCCCCAATATAAGGACACAGAACTCCTCGAGCGTGTCCAGAGGAGATCCACTAAGATGATCAGAGGCCTGGAGCATCTCCCCTATGAAGACAGACTGAGGAAGTGGGGTTGTTCAGCCTAAAGAAGAGGAGGCTCCATGGTTGACCTTACAGCAATTTTCCAGTATCTAAAGGGGGCCTACAAGAAAGCTGTGGTAGGGCTTTTTACACAGGTGTGTAGTGAGAGGACAAGGGGCAATGGTTTGAAGAGTAAAGAGGGGAGGATTCGGGTTGGACATTAGGAAAAAGTTCTTTCCTTTGAGGGTGGTGAGATGCTGGAATAGGTTGCCCGGGGAGGTTGTGGATACCCCAACCCTGGAGGTCTTCATGATCAGGTTGGATGGGGCCTTCAGCAACCTGATTTAGTGGGAGGTGTTCCTGCCCATGCAGGTGGGTTGGAACTAGATGATAATTTAAGGTCCCTCCCAACCCTAACCATTCTATGATTCTATGTTATTTATGTCCATCTCTAAACTGATACAAACAAGCTAACTCCTTGATTATTTGATTAGTAGAGATAGAATCCTTTAGCTATATGTGGGTTTTATTGATTCCAGAGCCCTCTTCAAGTTTAAGAAACTAAAACCAGAGATGTAGTCAACATAATGCAGTAAAAGACAATTATATATTTTTAAAAAGTATTATTATTTAAAGTTTCAGTGTGTTATGTTAGGGCTACAATTTTAATACAAAAGTTGATGGCTCCCAAAGGAAATTGTTCTACCCCAAAAATGTTTCATCAATTATTGCATTGCTCCAACATTATCCAAATTGTCAAAGCAATTTCATTATAAATCCCACGTAAAGTAGCACTAAGGGGTAACAGCAAAATGGCTTTGGTCCCTGTAGGGCTATCTCAAGAAAAATAATTTCAGGCAAAGAGGAAACAATGCTTTGTTCTTGTGCTGTGGGAGGGAAGTCTGCCTTTCTTGGCTACGGCTCCACGACAGAAAAAAAACCCACATGAAATGGGACTGCTTAATGCTGGGAAAACAGCACACTACACACAAGTTAGCTGGTTTATGTGTCCCACAACAAGAGTTTAATGATAACGGGACTGACTGGAGCTGGATATGTAATGAGGCTTAATTTCTCAGCTATAGAGAGCTCTTCAAGGGAAGAATGCAGTGGGAGGCTGGGAGGGTAAAAGAGCGTGTGCCCACGCGCCTGCATGCACAGATGGGTAGGATGGAGGCGCCTGTTTGTATATAAATCACCTCTTGGTTACAGTAAAAATTTTCCTCTAGTTTTTCAAAAGGCATATTTAGCATTAGTATATAGACTTCAGATACCAAGATGTCAGGGCTGCTTCCTTTAAGGGAAGATAAAAAAGGTATAAGGTATGAAGATTTCCTTCACAGGAGGGAGAAGTCATAAAATACTTGCTTTTAAATCAATTCTGCAAAATTAAAAAACTAATTCCACAGTATCCTTGCACATCAGTAAAGAGGACAAAAGACATGAATCTTACTCATGCATAGTAACTTCATTTGGGGAGAGGAGGAGCAGAAAAAGCTACAAAGTAAAAAGGAAACAGAAATAAATAGAAGAGGAAGAAGCACTCTACAGACCATGAAATACTCCCTTATGGCTATACCATGTACCAGATAATATAAACCCTAGACAGCAAACAGGTCAGAAGAAACATAACATTTTGAATAAAAAGACAGTAAGCTATTGTGTTTTAACTGATGAACACAAAGACAGTCAGTAAAGGGGTCACACTGGTTGGGGGAATCTGTTCTATTTCTGGCTCTTGTAGAAGGAAAATCACTTCCCTGTGCAACAACAGAAAAATTACTACAGAACTACATAAGGGAATTACTGAGGTTTGCTTAACATTTAATGAAGGGTTTGGGCTTGAGATTCTTGTGTGAACACCACCACAACAGCAGCTAGTGTTATTAAAACTAATTAAAGAACAATTTTTATATGCCTGAACTATGAACTTCATGCAACTATAGTTACTATAGTTTATTCCAACGATATGTACTGCCAAGTGTAAAAGTTACTCAAGTTCATTCTTTTAAAATGTAATATTTTATTAAAATGCACTAATTCAATTTGCCACATTTTAGGCCATTACTATCAGTTATATATAAAAATTCATTTTATGGCAATGTCTCATGCCACAGAAAGCCTCAAGGTAAAATGAAATTTTAAGTGACTGGATCAATGAACATGAGATTCTTAACTGTGTTCTGCAGTTCTGAAATCTCTTTCTTACCAGTTCAGTCTCTCTGTCCTTTTGCTGTATTCATATCCCATGATGGAGGCATAGGATTTAAACCTAAGATTAGGGATAGCACTGAATTCTATATGTAAAATATTTCATCACCAGTGGCCACACCAGTACACTAGGCCATCTCATCAGCCAATATTACTTAATAGTAAAAGTTAAATGTGTAAATGGATTAGCTATAAAATGTCTGTTTTTTTTCCCATTCTATATAAAAAATACCTAGTATCAAGAGTAGGAAAAAAAAAATATCTTATTTGAGAAGGAAAATCTTAATTTCTCTTTTATAGTATCTTGTCTATCTTTGGATGCCAGGAGAGCAAACAGCATTGATGGATCACACTGTCTCTCTGCCCCTTGTTTCTGCCAAAGGCAGCGTCACCCCCATCAAGAGAATTACACAAAAGCTCCCCTGGTGTTAAGGACATCGTGGCTGCATCTTCAAGAGGACTGATAAAAACTTTTCTGTCCTGCACCCAAGAAACAGACATTCCATTTTGGCACAGAGGTGGATTAAGAAAAGTAATAACAAGCAAGGACAGAAAACCAGTCAAACACCCTTCACTACCCCAGTTTTGGTGTTCATTTCTAAGTGCCACTACACACAGAGATGAACTTTCTTGCAGCCTCCCTTTGCTTTCAAATTACTTCTCCTATTTACAGAGAAAGAACACATACGAAACTAAACCCCAGATACAAATCTTTTTCTGGACTGGGATGTCAGAACAATTTGCATATCAACTTCAGCTTAGTTTTTTTGAGTCATTAGGACTTTTCCTTACTGTGCTCAAGGCCTTGGTACACATTACAGCTGGCTCTACCTTAAAGAGGAATAAAATAAAAAAAACCAGATGCACATTACAGCTATAGCCTCTATAAATGGGAAGCAGATTCCTTGTTGGTGATAGAGAGTTACCATGGACCTGGTACTACACAATCAGTTGGTGCACTCCAAGCTACCAAGACCCAATATGCTCTGTAGCAGTTCAAAGTACCAGCCACTGGTGATCTCCATCATTTACAGTAGCCAAAGAGCATATTGATGAATACAGTTGAAATATAGGATAAAATAATTTATAACTAACCAGTTGACAGTGTTCAAGAGATTTCACCTGATACCTAAAAGGACAACTTTAAATGACAAAAGCTACATATGCAGCAATTATGCAAAAAATGCACCAGTAGTGTGTAGCAGGTCACTAACCAAGAATGGATTGCAGTGAACCAGAGAGAGAAGTGGAAGACAGATTACAAAATATCAATAAAACTAACGACTGTCATTATTGATGGGATTAACCCCCTCAGCTCAACAGCAGCAGCAAAAGGGGAAGCTGTTATTCCATTTACTGTCAACTTCCCATCTGTACTTGTCATATGACATTGTCATTTTGCCAATCTTTTTGCTGCTGGAAAAACTATTTTGAAGAAGTAAGAAGCAATACTTCAAAGGAAAAGAATCAATTCTGACAGTGGGGAGGGCAAGCCTCTCACAGGTGATAAGAAAAAGAATATTTTAAAAAATCTAGATATTTATATCACATGACACAAAGCACTTTTATACAGACATAATCAATTTGAATAATTTTATTGCACAGTTAAGGTGATGGCATATGTTATCATTTCTCCTAGAGAAAAGATTCTTACATTTCACCTGTGAAATATACTATCAGTGAGTGGGCTGGAAGGATCTATATTCAGTTTCCTTGACCACGTTTTCATGAGTTTGCATTTCATGCACCCTAAGAAAAGGGAAAGCACATTGTATTTGAAGGATTTCACTCCTCTGGTTACAGGTTTTCAAGTTTTTTGAAACTGCTAACTTTTGGTCAAGGCAGGGCACTGAATGAATGAAAATTCCTTTTTAAAATAAACTTAAAACCTACTCTCATGTTTGTACCTAAGAATCCTGGAATATGGAGAATATACTCTGTAAATCTATTTCTAAATGCAGAACATGGAGAGGTAAAGGAGAAAACCCTTTAATTAGCTCTTAACTAGCTTTTTGAGTAACACATATGCAGGGGTTTCAATTGTATTTTCTTTTACTGTTAGTACTTGTGAACACTTGTGGTTCCTAGACAGAGCCTCATTACCCCTGGAGACTGTTCATCTGTTTGTCAGAATTTAATTACTGGAGCACAACCATTGATAGAAGGATGTTCACGCAAGAGCCTAATATTTTTCTCTTCTCCATCTACTGTAGGTAGCTTTATTTCCTCTGTAGAAAATTGCTTTTAATCAGCTTGTTACTGTGCAGAACAATCCATTTCCTAAGCAAAGGAGGGGTCTATCAGAGGCACGAGTACTGTTCTGCAGCCACCTCTGAAAATCTAGTTCCTCACCCAAATGGACGAAAAATTGAGCAACTCCTGACCTTCTTATTCAGAAGCAGAAAGGCAACAGTTCTGTCGCACTCACTGATTACAAACTGTTTTCCAACTGCATCACTGAAGCAGTGAAAACCCCTGAAAAATGCAAAGTAACACTTGGGGTGTCAGAAAGGAGTCACAAACCAATTTATTGGAGACAGAAGCAGTGTGCCAAATTGGTCACCTGCTCTGGTGAATGCCACTGCCCCTGGAAGTGTCCAAGGTCAGGCTGTATAGGACTTTGAGAATCCAGGTCTACTGAGAGGTGTCCCTGCCTTGAAACTAGATGAGCTTTAAGGTCCCTTCCAACTCAAACCAGTCTGTAATTCTATGACTGTTTACCAGTAACTTCTGCCACAGTCGCCAAAGAAGACTCCTTACAAATTTAGGCAACAGGACGCTTTCTGTGCAATTTTTGCATATCTCACAACCACAGGATCACCCCTGACTATGCCTCTGAATGATACACGTGTATCAGCATATTCAAAAAGTAAATAAATCAAAGGCTCACAGCTTCACTTGTTTTCATTTGGGGAGAAAACAACAGGCTCACATTTCACACAGCTTGAGTTATACCTATAATTCTATACCACCAAAATGAGAACTAAATATGTTAGAACTTGCCTAAGATGTTTCAATTAATGGAATGTGCTTAAGGCCTGAATTTCCACAAGCTAGACATAGTGTAAATTTTTATCAATCACTTCAATAAGCTCTTTTCAAATAAGTCTTCCTTTGTAAACATGCAATAAAAAGTATTTCATTGTATCCACTTTTTGTTTCTAGATATCTTCAACTAACAAAACTCACTCATCTTGAAACCCACTTGACTGAAACCAACCTATAGAAAATTAATGATATTTCACTAAGACAAATCCATTCTTTAGCCAGAACAATTTATTTCTACCATTTTCTAACACCCCTTCAAACATGACACAGGAAAGCCAACAATAGTATTCACACATGCCAACATGGCAAAGTGAACCCTTGGTATCCAGAGACATTATAGTTTATGCTATATTTTCTTTAGCATTTATTGTGAAAACATATCTCATTTAAACTGAATGCAAACCAGTGTCTTGTCCCATTTTACAATCTCCATAAATGAGAATGGTCTCCCAGTATTGCTGTTTTAATGACACTACTTAGCAGCATTCAAGGGTATAGAGTAGGACTCTAGAGGCTGAGAATCCTATTTGAATGCATAATAAAGAAGCATCTGAAGTTTTACTAGGTTTATTAAATTGTTTATGGCTATTTCAATAGCAGCTGTTAAATTAACCTTCCTTAAGAAAAAAAAAAAGCATAGGGAACACTGGCTATTATCACAATTTTAATCTAAGTCTAGCAATAATGCTATGCTTTATTTTAAAGGCTCTGATCTTGAAGTCCTATTTATATAGCTTTCATTTTCATAAAAAATGTCACTGAATACAGCTTGGAGTGACATGAATTGTTAAGGTTCAGATATCAATAGGTAACTTCTCACTTTTTAAGTCTCTGTAAATCTTGTGATGGCTGATTCATGAATTTCAGAGAGGCTACACTGACATCACCAGTTCAAAGCTTTCTTTTTTGCCATATATCTAGACTACAAAGATTAATTTCTTGTATCTTCCAAGTAATTTCATTTAACAGTTTAAGAAGACAAACAATGCAGAGAGCCCTTCCACTGCCCACTGCAGTGAGTAAAATTGTGCAGATAAACAAAACAATTATCAGGGCATGCAAGAGGGATAAATTCCAATAGCTGCCTTTACTACTTTGTTAAAAACACAACCCAATTAATGACTGAGCAGCATTCTGCACTACCCAGTCTCACTGGCCATTTTAAAAACACAAGGATGTAAAATTATCTTCTGCAACTGGCTGGGCTGATTGATCCCCTCTTCTCCCAGTGCAGAGCAAAGGACACGGAGCACACACCCCGTGTGGGCACCAAGGAGAGTAAGTGGGAAGGGGATATCTCAGGGTGATCCTGGGTCTATCATCCATCATAGAGTCAGTACAGACATGAACACTCAAAGGCCCATTGCAACAGCACGGATATATCTGTCCACTCCTTAAGAGTTTGTTTGGCTTTTTCAGGGCTCATTTGTTTTCTTAATAATTCTACACACATATTTCTGTTTCTTCCAAAACAAAATGATATAAACTGGAAACATTTTTAAAAATTCTCATCCACAGCTAATTACTGATGCTGAGGATTAACATTCTGTGGCACTTCAGCTTTACTTACTTTCCTTAATTAATGTCATATTTGCAAAGATCTATAAAAACACTGTTTAGGCAAATCATGAGCATTCATTAACTATTTAAATCCCAGGTCTACTTTTTTCAAGTATTCAGAATATGTTTTGCAATTCCTACAAATCAACTTTCAAGCCTCAAGACATCCACAGGTGCTGAACAAAAAGGCCAAAATTTCATTAACTATTAGGACAAAAGGTGCTTCTGTCAAGCATGTTAAGAGCCCTGAAAATGCATACACACATGTATTTCTAAATATTTATATGTACATGCAAGGTTCAATTTTTTTCAAAGACATAATGAATCTTGCTGTACACAGTAACAACATCTAACCCGTTATTAATAAAACTATGTGTCTAAGCATTGTTTCCGTGCTCTGGGTAAGCAAACAAACCATCTCTGATACTCTTTTCCTGTACCACACAGCACAGTCTATAAACTGGACATCTTTTCCAGGCATCTTTTGTAAACCATGCAACAGAGAGCAGCATATTTAGTGACAAAGGCTTTTCCAGAAGCTCAGGCAAATAGACATTGCTATTGCAACAGAATAAAATGTATTTTTGAAGACTACCTACTTATTTAGAGTCCCAGGATGGGCTTGGCTAATACAGTTTTAAAGCATGTCAGTAAGCCAGACAAACTACAGGAAACTCTCAGTATTTGTCCTGGTCTTCATCTTCAAATAAACATCAACATTTCAATAAATGTTTTACTTGAGAAGGTTAACAACTGCTATCACTATGGTCCCATCAAGGCTAAGACATCATTATGTCTCTGCTTGGGTCCCTGTTCTAGAAGCGCAACTTTGTCACTGTCACAGCAGACAATACTTGGGAACATGCAACGGGAGAGGCTGTGCTGGGCATGAGGGAGGAGGAGACAAACCCCAGCCAGGAAGCACACTGTCAAGCATGCTGGATTTGAAGGCTGTGATGGTATCAGCTGCATTTGGGTCATGGAGTTGTGGAGTGATCAAGGGGCTGTGGTGCACACGTGTGCACTGTAAACCTGAGTGAGGGGATGCATGGGGTGTGCACCCAACTGCGTACACCCTGTGTGCCAAACTGTCCTGCTGCTTTTCTTTTTGAGGTTTTTGGGAGGAAAAGCTGTGTGCCCTCTCCACCTCTGCCTGGGATAGAGAACAATCCTGGACAGAGAAAGGAAGTCACACTACACAAGTTCTCAAATTTCTGCCTCATTGCAATGGCAAACAAAAGTCTGTCATTCATTGACTAAGAAGCAGCTATTTTAAAGACAAAATTTTAAGGCCAAATTCTCAGTCTACACAGACTAACTCAAAGAGTAAACCCACTGAAACTCCTGGGCTACCACTAAAGACAATGAGACCATCATGAGATTTAAAGAACATCATAGTCCGTCTTCTATAGATTAGAAATGCTTTATTGTAATAGCTTGTAAAATAAGCATGGCAATAGGACAGCTTGGGAAGCAGGACCCATGTGCCCATTGCCTTCCCCTCTGACTCACTGCAACTCACCTTGTTCATCTGAGGCTTTGTGGCCATGGCATCTGGTTTCCCCTGGACAGCTCCAGTGTCTCTAGCAACATGGTTGTGATAACTCTAAGCTCAGCAGCTACCCACAGATCAGGGAGATAGCAACTCAGCTTCCCAGAGAGATCTTTACCACTTGTGCTGGCCCTTGCATCACTACCTGTTTGCTCTTTCCCAACTGGCCAGTTAGAAACCAACTACAAGCCAGTCAATGTCAAGGGGCTGCAGGCAGTTCCCCCTTCCAAACTTTAACACTCTAATTCTGGCTTCACACAAACTTCAACCCACAACAAGTGCATGTTGAATGTAACAGGTACTGCAAAGCAGGTCCTATGGAGATTGCAAAAAGCAACAGCAACAAAACAAATTCTGGTGAGAAAAATTAATCACATGCATATTTGTAGGACCATGTCCACATGGTATAAGCTGTAGCTAAAAATTAAACAAAATCAGTGAAAATATGAATTAATATAAGCATGCATAATTAAGAACAAGCTCACTGCCATCATTTTCAACCTTTGGAACATGTGGAAAATATTCTGCAGAGAATGGGACAATTTAGCACATCATTTGCAATCTTAAATGCTTTCCTAAAGAGAAACAAAGGAACAGTGATCACAATGGAAGCTATTTTAAAAGAAAGCAGAGCTTGTGCCTGACCCAAGAAAGCAGGTAGACTTCCACTGCCTTTTCATCAGAGAAATGAATGAGGGAAAAGATAACTACAGGAATAAGGGATAGATAAAATGAATAGCTTGAAAGATTAAAAGCAGATTGAGTTCACTTATTACTTTTGCAGAAATATCAAAGCATAATCATGCCATTTTCACATGTCGTTATTTGACTTTCTATGGCATTAAAATGAGAACAATTAATAAACAGAAAGTACCCAGTTAAAATAGAAGCATGGGGAATCTTCTCACAAGTTGTGGCAGTGCTTTCTACGTCCTTATATATAATTTATATCTTAAAGATACTAACTTTGAGTTAGGCATAAAGAATTGCATTATTATCAGTCACATTATAAAAGCAGATTCTGTATACACATATTGGATCACTCTGGCAGATATCCGTAAGACAGGCTGCAAGAATTCAAGTGCAGGATACAGAATAGCACAAAGTGCTCTCCAGGAAATATTCTCCTCTTGAATGCCATTTAATTATAGTGTCTACTTGGTTTCCTTTTCAATTTCTTTCCTTCTTCCGTCTCCTACTAAAACCCTCAGTGCAAGGCATAGGTGTAATGATTTTAGCAGTACATTAATTGGCTTGGGCCCATTTCTAATGCAAATACTCAGCACGCCCAGGGACAGACTTGTCACAGGTGGGAGGCAGCACTCACCTGCTTCAGCAAACTGACACCACCAGCACAGCATTAAAACTACTGAATGATCACTCTGATCTCTCCTGCCACCCCCTCCTTCCATGGGAAAAAACAAACAACACATCCAACTGCTAAGCAAGACATTTGCAAATAATAAATAGGAAGCTTTTTTTAAAAAATAAACATTAAAATTGACTACAGCCACCTGAAACACGTGTACCAAAGGCCTCTTCCAGTATTGCAATTGCTGCTCTCTTTAAAATAATTGGGAGCTCAGGCTGACAACTGCAAATATGCTTCTTTTTTTTTGTCTTTAAATTACTCACAGGGAGGGGCGGAAGAGGATGGAAAGAAAAAGTTACACCAACTCTATCTAAACTCCTTGCAAATCTCTAAATATATTTTTCTTCTGCTTATTAGTTCTACTTTCAAAAATTCTGTTCTACTTTCTACATTACAATAATATTCTCTTCTTGCCATTAATATTGTGTTCAGTGAAATGCTAATATTTTTCAGTTCACTGTCAGAGAGAACTAAATCTACAGCAAGCTAATCTGCCATAAAGTCATGTTTTATACACATGACTACAAATTGAGTTTTACACTCCATGGAAAGCAATCTTCCATCTTTAAGGGTATCATGAGACACAGAATTAGATCTATTCTTCTGGCATTACTAAATCATAAGATGAAATATAATTTGACGTGCAAATGATATTGTAAACTCAAGGCAATGAAGCACTGAAAATGTTTTTAGTACTAAACTTACTTGTTTGCTTAGTATTAAAGAGTCTTTTCGAGAAAATTAGTCTCTATTTATAATGGAAACAGCATTACATAAACTTTTTTCCATAACACAGGTTCTAGTCTAGAGACTGAGAGCCTGTATGAATTTATTTCTAAATGGGGCATCTAAGCTTAAGCACGTGGTTCTCATATTTTAAGCTCTGGAGACGTGAGCACTGCCAGTCTCTCACAACTACAACTTCTATTTCAGATACTTAAGAATAACATTTTTTGAATCTGGATGCCATTTAGAGCTGCTTTCACTTGCTAAGTTTTAAAAAAATTTAAAAATAAACCAGCTAATTTATTTTTCTGTTTAGGCTGGAAGCAGGTTTTTGGTCACTTGTTCTCAACAAAGCAATTGGAAATATTGGCAAAGTGTTTATGGAGATGTTTTCACAGGTAAAAGGAGATACCACTGGAATGGCTGTTAAGTGCTGCCTCCTCAAAATACTAGATGTTATCTTGGAAAATGGAAATTATCCCTCCAGCAAGCTCTGGCCACTTATTTACTTGTATTCATAGTCCCATCTCAGCAAGGTCTAGAGAGGGATCAATTTCCCCTTTCTTCATGTACTTGAGCTCAGAATATCTTAAGACACTGCTGTCCTCTATCTTTTCATCATCAGCTAAAGAGATGATAAAATTCATATTCTGGCCTTGCTTAACTCTTATTTGCCAGGTTAAGCTAGAAGGGTCAGTGCACCCTTCTGTATCACTATGTGAACTTAACAAAAAAACAAACAAACAAAACACAAAAAATGCTTTCTAATGCCTTTTTCAAGATGCAAAGACAAGAGTATTAGAGTCAGATACATTGCTGTTCAAGTAAAAAAAAGTCATCCTTCAGGAACTTGTCCAGGGTTACTATGAACCTCCTTGCTGCTTATTCCTTTTCAACCCAAATGAGGGGCAAGTTACAGCAGGGCCAAACTCTACTCTGCTGTTATCACAGTTTTAGCTAATAACCAGGTGACAGATTCTCCCTATTATTCCCCCACTACCCTCTCAGAAATAAAGAGGAATAAGGGAGAGAGACCGTCAGGTTGGAAAAATAACTAGTCTTGATTTAATGAAGTAGTAATAATAATGAGGTGTGGTGAATTACAATATAGACAAATATAGAACCTGTACTCCTCAGTTGGTGATCACTTTCTGACCAGAAAAGTACCCCCCTGGACTCAGCAGCAGATGGGGGTGTCTGAGTCCAGGGTCCCAGGACAGTCCACAAAAGCCTTGAAGAAGCCAAGCCAGGCCTACCTGGGGAGGCAGGAGAAGACAACTTGTTTCCATGAACAGTGTTCTTCTCTGGAGAGAAAACAGGATGCAAGAGGAGTAGCAGAGGGAGAGATGAGGAAACAACCAGAGCCCAACCCAGGCCCAGCAGCAAGAGCAGGACTCTCTGAGGAGCCATTTCCTACTGAGCCCCATGGGCAGGAGCGCTGTGGTTGGTTCGTCAGAGATTTATCCTGGTTCACTCAAACCAGGACAACTGTTTTGGCTGTCATGCGTGTTGCTGCTCTCTTCCCTAATTCCAGAAGAAGCGTCTACACTTGGAGCCTGTCTACATGGGAATGGGCAGAGTCCACTTTCACAGCAGGGCAGACTCCTCACGCAGAGGGAGTCCAGGGTCCCAGGACAGTCCACAAAAGCCTTGAAGAAGCCAAGCCAGGCCTACCTGGGGAGGCAGGAGAAGACAACTTGTTTCCATGAACAGTGTTCTTCTCTGGAGAGAAAACAGGATGCAAGAGGAGTAGCAGAGGGAGAGATGAGGAAACAACCAGAGCCCAACCCAGGCCCAGCAGCAAGAGCAGGACTCTCTGAGGAGCCATTTCCTACTGAGCCCCATGGGCAGGAGCGCTGTGGTTGGTTCGTCAGAGATTTATCCTGGTTCACTCAAACCAGGACAACTGTTTTGGCTGTCATGCGTGTTGCTGCTCTCTTCCCTAATTCCAGAAGAAGCGTCTACACTTGGAGCCTGTCTACATGGGAATGGGCAGAGTCCACTTTCACAGCAGGGCAGACTCCTCACGCAGAGGCAATCATGGCACCCTGGGGATGTCTACAGGTAAAGAGAGTGGCTGCAACTGGTGCTTTGCAAGCTCAACTACATTAACTTCCCAATGCAGAGAAGCTCTTAGTTACCTGTCTTCCTCCTCTTCTTCCAACTGCCTCCTGAAAAAGCACTTCTTCAAAAATAGGCATTAACCCATAATTTGCTGTACCATGTAAAGGCAGAAAGTGGACATTCTGTTGCTGCTTTACAGTTTCTTCAAGAGAGAAGAGCCAGAGAAGTAAAATAGTTCATGTGGCTGAGCTAAGACTAGCTAGAGGTAGAAAATCTCAATAAACAGGAAAATTAAGATCACATGCTCCACTTGCTCAACAATTTTCTGTCTGTGGTTAATTAGTGTCAATCATTACTGCAATAGACAGCTTTTTGCATTAACTTCTAAAGAAACAATCCCTACATTTTTATAAACTTCCCTAGCAAAAGATCAGGATACTTCCATTTTTGGAGGTGGTTGCAAGTGGCCAGTATCTAAAGATGGGTCCAAGCACAAAAACCAGCAAGTAACCGGTAGGATCACAACCTGAACAGGAAAATTCAAGCTGCTCTCCACTACTGACTCCAGGCTCTTTGGAGGAATCAGCCAGGCAGGGCACCAGCAGCATAATGATTGCAAGTGACTGCACATCACTTTGCATCCATTGGCATGCTAATTTTTGGACAGAAGAGGAAATTACAGACAATGCCAATCACTGCACCTAGTTGTCCTACACATTTACATTGATTGAATTGTATCTCATGGCATCCAGATCACCAAACACATTCCTTTTCATGGAGAAGTGAACAGAAAAATATTCCTAATTGAGACACAGGAGCACTTTATGGCAGTCTAACACTTGTTACAAACAGCTCTTTGATATTTATAGAACATATTTCTTCAAGAATAAGCAAGTTTGTTCTTTCATTAAGAACAACACTTTGAACTTAAAATAATTTCTTTCATCAGAAGACTGTGAAACATTTTGCAAAGATGGTGAAGTATTATCAGTATAGTTTTACACAGGCAGAAACAGACCAAGAGATATTAAGGGAGTTACTTGCAATTTTCTCAGGCAGACAGGAATACAACTGACTTATCCTGATTCCGAAACTGTGCTTCAAACTACCAGAGTGTGCTGAAATCAAAGAAAAAATTCAAACCAAAATGCACTATGATTTGACACTGTCTTAGAAAGTTCTTTGCAGTGTTCTGGAGAAAAATGGGTCTAAACACAAAAGCCAAATCCTGAATGCATCTAATCAAACTTATAAGATTGTGAACATCTACAATTTTTTCTCCCGTTTAAAACTTCTTAGAGGTAAGACCCATTCTTCACCTCTGTGCCAGAAGGTATTTTGCTTTTGGATATGATTAATATGTATATATTTAGGAACACGGACACAAAGTGCAACTCAGGCTTACAGGTATGTATTGCACTGACATGCAAAAGAATTAAAGAAGCAGAATTGCTCAAGTGATGTGAACAGCAGATCTTTGAAAAAGAAATGGATCCAAATCTCTGGTTGTTCTTGTTTCAACTCTGAAAGATGATCCATGTGTTCTCTTTTCTAATAAATTTCAAGGAAAATGAATCCTGAGGACTTGTTACAAAAGGTGGAGGAGGGACAGTGAACAAGTAGAGGAAATCCTCTATAAAGCAGTTAAGTTGTTACTCCTCTAAATCCTTTTCACTCCTACAAAACTGCTATTTTGGTGGCCCAGGTCACAGAACAAAATCCTGGGGTTTTGAGAGCATTTGGACACATGGAGGGAGGGAGAAGAAAGGTGGCAAAATGGGGATGTGAACAAAGATGAGGGCAATCAAATCTCATGCTTTATACTGCATAAGAGGAAGGATCAGCTGTGAATACAGCTTTACACTTCAGAAACTTCAATCAGCAGAACTTACTCTTAAGCATCAGGTAAAGGTCACTACAATTGCAAAGATACAAAATGTACTGGTCCACTTGTATGAAAAATAAGTTCTACTTTCCTCCTGACTCCACTTACCTACCCTTTTTTAATACCAACTGCATTAAACCCAGAATATTTTCTGTAGTTTAATTTATTTTGTCCCCTAAATTTTCTTTTCTTTGCACCATTAGTTTTAGGATTACCATGGTATTTCTGAACTGGAGCACAGCTACAGCCCAGTGTCTACTATGGGTATTAGAGCACTCCTGTTATTCTTACTGAAAGGATCACAGCCTTACTCTGCATAGGACGTCTTTCACAGATCTCTTATGCTGCACTGGCATTTTTTAAGTTGCAGTTGAGAAAACCTAATAAACAGGTAAAGACCACATCAGATCAGATCAGAACTGTGGTTTCCTTTGATAGCCAGCACTTTTCAAAGGAAGACCTTGGGAAGACTACAAGAAAAAGAAGGACTCAGTAGTACAAATTATAAATACTAAATTGTTTGGAATTCAGGATATTTCTGAGCAGTTCCTGTTTTTCCACCTTCATTCCTTACAGAGCATGCATGAAGGCTGCAGCTGCAGACTCCTGTAGCTCCCTGGCCAAAACTCTGAGGAAGAAAATCCCATCTACTTCAGGCTATAAATAAATTAATTCCTTGATTCAAATAGAGACATCATAAATTGGGTGCTGGGGGAATGACACATGACAACAAACCCCAAAAGCAGAAGTCACCTTCTTTTTACAACACTCTCTGCCCCAATTCTTTCAGTCCAGTTCATTGTTATTCATACCCCATCCCTCTTCTATAAATATTTGTCTTGCATTTTTCAAGACTTATATTTTTAAAATGAAATTCTATTTGGGGTTTTACAGTATGGGAGGCTATTATATATACATTATCCTTATGTGCATGATTGGGGAGAATAGATGATTTGTGAAGTTAGCTATTATGGGGAATAATCATGATTAATGAGCCCTATGGCACTTGCTGAATGCCTCCAGAGATTTATTACTCAGGTTGTTCGTTTTTCTTGTTATGTTGGTGCTGTCAAGAGTCCTATAACAAATGCAAACAGAGACGTGTATTAATTGCAAATGTGGAACAAGGCTACTGTGATGTTGCTAAATATTTACAACTCTGCTGTTTGTACAGCATCTTCACTGGCTGTAAGATTTCTTGTCTGCCAGGTTTCTGAAAAAGTTTCTATTTTGGTATACAATTGTTTAAAATGCCCAGAAAATAATTATTGGGAGGATTAAAGAGGAGAGGGAATTTTGTGTCCTTCTTACTCTTAAAAATGCAAACTCTGGGCAGAATGGAGTGACAGAGCCCACAGCTTTTCCTGAAAGGCTGTACAGCCAGCTCTGGAAGACCTGATTTTATCATAGGTACCTTTCAAAACAAGATTTTTAGAAACTCCAGCAATTGTGTCCTACGTTCCTTCACAAACACATGAGCTCTGTTGTACTTCCCAATCTGTCTAAAATGCCATTATAACATACATCTGTCAAGATGCTCATGCTGCTTTCATCAGCTGACATTCCTGTTTTCCAGCTAAACACTGATCAGGAGTCACCATGCTTAGTGTACACCATTCATCCTTAACGGACAAAATTAAAATATTGCAAAAGTTTAAAAGAAGGCCATTAAAAAAAAATTAATTCAATGTAACCTGAAATATTCCCTGTGCTGAATCTTATATTGAAGCAATGCAACCCTGACCTCAATTAATGACAAAAGTAGTTCATTATGCTAATGAAATACACAGCATGTCTATCTCAGTGTCACAATGTCTGTGGCTTCACTCTTGGAAGCAAGCAGTCCTTTTGCCAGTTTCCTTCTTCATTAACACTGATGTGGACAGGCACTTTATCCCCTCTAGCCTTTTCACACAGGATTTGCACAAGGGTCAGTTCCCCACCACAGACATTCACAGGTCTCTCCTGTGCTCTCTGGTGTGAGTTCAAATCAGAAGGTGCAGAGTTTTCATGTTTATGCATTCATACACAAAAAACATATTTCTACCTCCCAGGCAGAGGTTTTTCTGATTCACCATGCTGGCACAAACAGAGAATGTGTGGGATGATGCTAATAGCTCAGCACTATTAATGTACAGGAGGGTATAATATTGAGCAGGAAACAGTGACACAATGAAAATATATCTATCTCTTTGCCCTTAAAATAGCACAGTGTATGAGGACCTGGGAGGATCCACTGAGTTCTTCCCTGGTGCAAAAGAAATGAAAAAAAAACAAACATCAACAACAAAAAACCCAAACAAAAGCTATTTTAGACAAACATGCAAGTGCACCTTCAGGTTTGGAACTCACCATGCTACAGTTTGATAACATCTGGGAGAGTCTACAGGGAAAAAAATAATCCCGGAGCACTCTGACCATTATTCTACTTTTATTTATTAATTTTCTCTGGGCTTCTGTGGAAGACAGACTACCAGGCTAGGTGGACATTTAGTTTGGTCCTTTGAAGCCACTCATATGCTTTTAAATAGCTAATGCTGAAGTTTAAATACATTTAAAAATATTGAATCCTCTTAATTTTAGTCATGTCTTAATTTTAAAAGGATCACAGTCTAGCTATTAAGCATTGCTCCAGGAACAGAAGTCTCCTCTCTCTCACCTGGAAAATAATCTCCCATAAAACCTCAAATCCTCCCTTTTCTCTATTTCCCACTCCTTCCTTTCATAACTCTTCAGATTCAGAAGATAAGTCTTTTTTTTTTTTTTTTTAATTAAGAGTTGTCCTGTTTTTGTGAAATCCACAAGTGTGCTTTGGAGGTAGTGCAAGTAGTTTTAGCCTTAGTAACAAACACTGAAAAATAAAAAATGTAGCAAGTCCTTTGAAAGGACTGGAAAATACATTCTTTTCATAAAATAACTACATGTACCCATTTTTCTTCTGATCAAAAATAAAATACAGCAGAAGTTTGTTTCATTTAGATCTGCAGTTAGTACCCAAGTAATTTGCCATTCTGGGGGAACAGGGTCATGTAAGTTTTAGAAATACAAATTAAGAGTCATCCCTGACCAGCTTTTATTTCTTTCTGAACATTATGGAAAAAATGCAAAAAACACAGAAACATACAACAAGGAAATAATAGCATAGTCTCAAACGTTTTTTTAAAAAATCAGCTCAATTAGATGTGTATTTATTGGCAGACTCAAAAAACCCAAACCAAAATGTGTTACTAGATTGCTTGAAAACACCAAAGCAATTCTTTGCCTTTGGCTGCTACTCTGCCTTACAATGAAACAACTTATTGCATACTTGCTACCCAAACTGATAGGTACAGTCTGAACAACAAACAATTTCCCCATTTGCTCTAAGTATTCACCATTTGTAGCAGTAATTTGTATAACTTGAGGCAGTAAGTTAACACGAGACAGCTATTGAAGAGGAAATTGAGACATATGCAAAAACAGAGACAACCATGCTTATTTTTGCATATATAAGTGTTAGCAATTGAGGGGGAAAACCTGTTATATCTGTTTAGAAAACCTGGAGCAGAACAAGTCTCACTGCATCAATTAGCAGCCTACCAGTGGATTATGGATTCTCAAAAGACTAAGGCAATGGCTGTCGTAAGACAGGCAAGATGTCATGACATGCAGAATAGATTCCCCAAGTCAAAGATGAGAAAGAGGGTCAGAATCCCACAAAATCACACACATGGCCAATCAGCAGAACCTTTATCACTTTTCTTTAAAACACCTTCTTTCAAAGACTTTTCATAGAGTGAACAACTCCAGACCAACCTTCAGTGATGGGAATAGCAACCATTTAAGAGCTTGACCCTGTGTTCTCAAAAGCCTCCCAAAAGTGTGCAAAGGTTCCTCTGAAGTCTATTCCTCTCCAGGCTGAATGAGATGAGGTGCCTTGCATAGCAAAATGGTGGAAAGGCAACAAGTAAAATTTGTAAGTTAAAAGAAGAGTCTCTTCCTAGATAGAAGGAAAAGAATATTTTCCCCATGGGGACTGTCAACCACTGCTCACAGGTTGCCCAGAAATGCATTTTGAGAGGTTTGCAAGACCCAACTGTATCAAGCCGTGAGCAACCTGGCCTGACCTCACAGCTGACCCTGCTCTGAGCAGAAGGTTGGACTACAGACATCCTGAGAGCCCTTCCAACCTGAGTTATCATATTACTACTAGCAGCAAGAACATTTAGTACAACTTTACAAAAATGAGAAGTGACAATGAAAAGCCATCACATCATCAGGGATGAAACTGAAATATTGGAGTGTGAAAAAAGTGAATTATTTTTCCAGGGGTAGCATAATCTTTTCTCATGCACCACAGCAGCTCCATCTTATGTGACAGAATAGGGAGTATCAAAGTCTTTTAGATTTGACAAATTGTAAGCCACCTACCAGCAAAGAACAACTTTCTTGCAGAGGCTAAATATCTCCAGATCATCTGAGATTTCATTCAGAAAACCTGTCCCACTTTGCTACAAACAGCAAATTGCATCTACTGGGGATTGCAATTTTTGCTCCCTGCATATGGCAACATACTGCATGTAGGGATGAGTGATGGATATCTTTATAACGTCTAATAAACTAGGCATCCTCAGAAAGCAGATAGCTGATTTCTCTGTATCTGAAAACAGAAAACTCTATGTAGGTCATATCAAATTGCAAACTCAGCTTGTACTTGAAACACAGGAAAGTTATTCTTGTTTTCTAGAAATGCTGATATTATATATATATGACAAGACCATAAAATAAAACAAGATGACATGCATTTGAAGGGAAAAGATCTTATGCAGTACCACACTCCTCTCTCTAAGATATACAATTAAACATGCAGGTGTAAAAAAAGTAGCATTCATCCAGAAGATCACATCACAGTAGTAGAAGTTACATAAAACTTTCAGCAGTCCCCAAGGAAGTGGAGTTAGAGTACTTTGGTAAGCACCAATGAGGTCAGCTTTTCACAGACCCTTTCGTTCTGCTTCCAAAGGAGGAGATATTCCAGACAAAGAAAGAAAAACCCTATGCGTGAAGGCTAAGTGTGTAGTTTGGAACCACTTCCAATCCAAACAACTGGAAAGAGAGAGACTAAATTATCAACATCAGCTACTAACTTGTAGCTCTTGGCCGGTTTGTTTCCAAAGGTTCAGCTCCACATTTTAAGCACCTTATAAACTAGATAAGATGGTCAGACACCACCAGAATATCTGTACAGTGATGTGCTTCAAAGTCCAATAAGCAGTAGTGAATAGCTCAAACTTACAAATAATCTTCAAGTTATTTATCAGTAGAGTAGAAAAGATTATTTTTTAAAATATCCTCAATGAGATTTTCCCAAAGTCTAATCATTATGACACCCTCCATCTTTTTTACTATCTTAATGCTTTCACTACAATTCAAACTCTATTATGGGGCCACATAGGTGGCAACAAAGATGAAGAAAATGTAAAACGTGGCACTGGAAGTGTGGAAGACCCATACACGTCAGAAGGGAGTTTTGTGTGATTCCAAAGAAAGACAAATCATAGAAATCATAGAATGGTTTGAGTTGGAAGGGACCTTCAAGATGATCTGGATCCAAGCCACCTGCATCGGCGTGGACACCCCCCACCAGATCAGGTTGCTCAGAGCCCCATCCAGCCTGACCCTGAACACTTTCAGGGGTGGGGCATCCACAACCTCCCTGGGCAACTTGTGACAGTGTCTCACTCTCATAGTGCAGAATTTTCTCCTAATGTCTAATCTAAATCTCTCCTCTATCAAGATGTGCCTTATTCAGACACACTTAATTTCATACAAAGCTCTGAAGTTCAGAAATTCACCATTTGTCACAATCTTTGTAAGAATAGTTAGCGGTCGATTCTGCAGGCTGGCTAATTGCTGTCTGCTGATTGTTTAACAATGCCTAATGAAATAATATATGTATATATTTTTTTATTTTACAGTTTAATGCAATTAACAAGAGTAAGCAGCTAAAGACAAAGAACAGCAAGTCAGTAGATGCAGAGTAACTATGCACACAACTGTAACTGCTTGCAGACATTCAAATGAGAAATAAAGGTCCCCCACTTCTGCTGTGTACATTAAAATGGGTATTTCCAAGATTTGCAGGACATATTAAACTGCTTTCCAGAGATTACCTAAGAATAACACCTAAAAGCAAAAAGGGGTTCATAAGACTTCTAGTGCTAATTTATTTTCCTGTGCTGCAGTTTCATGACGTATTTGTCCACATACATATCTGTGTAAACACCACACTGATCAGAATTCCATCTTGTCTTTTAACATTCCCTTCTTTCTCCAGGCATTTTGAACACAGAAGTAGCAAAGATTATGATTCCACTGTGAGACATAACCAGCACTTCACAGATGGGAAAATTGAGGCACTAACGCTCAGGCTGATTTCACTGAGCTACAGAACCCTCGGTAAGTACCACGTTAGTAACCCAGCCATCCTCCTTTTACACTCTACAATGAGAAACAAAGGGATCAGAGTGTCTTGCCAAAGATGTTTATGTCTCCCTTGACATTAGCAGGATTTTAGAGTAAAGGGATTTCTTCTGGGGTTGGTGAGGTGTGGAGAGCAGTAACCCGATTTTATGTCCATGGCTGCACATAGAATCATAGAATGGTTTGGGTTGGAAGGGACCTTAAAGATCCGACCCCCCTGTATGGGCAGGGACACCTCCCACTAGACCAGGTTGCTCAAAGCCCCACAGATGCTTCTGCCTGAAATCTGACTCAGCCCCTGCAGGACTTTCCCAACTGCCATACACTAGGCCAAAAAGACAACTAAATCTGTAAACACAACCCCGCTCCATAAGAGATGTAGTCCTAGTTCACTAACAGATAAAGGAATAAAAGCAGGATTCAACTCCCAACTTCCAGTTTCAAATGCCAGATCATGTATTTTTTAAATCCTCTTTAGCTTCCCTATTCATCTTCATGCCAAATGGTACAGTCTGACTGACATTTTTGACCTTTCATGTATAGGAAACTATCCAGAGAGAAATTATAGGAACAGTCATTAAATACCGAGGTTTTAAAAATTTGGCTACAGTTGAGATCCAATATTAAGTGAGTTAAATGGGATTGTCAAAAAGAATGAAAACCTTGCTCATATCTATTGAAAATTTGGCCTTTTCTTCCACTTTTTGGGAGCTCAACTTTTGCTATCTATTCTTGGCCATTAGTTAAAGGCAGTAAACATAATTCTCAAGTTGCTCAGCAAAATGTATGCTCTGTCTCATAATATGGACAGAACACATTTTCTTTCAGGTGGTTTGACAGGCTGAAGAAGAAAAATTCCTAGAAAATGTCTGCCTACTACTGAAGGAGGAAGAAAAAAACTGTGGGTAATCCAAAGCAAAAGAGCATCGTCCAAGTGCTGCAGAGTCTTTAAAGGTCAATAAAAGACTCAGAGCAAGAGCTTTGAGCCTAGTGCACAGTTCAGTCAGCACTTTCAGAACTTGACAAAAGTATTTTGAGGAAGATGAAATAACTGTACAATGCTACTGTGCCAGGCACTATCCTTTTCATTAGAGAAAGAGCTGAAAAATGTTTTGATCAAAGTTGTTTCCTCTTTCTGCACTTGCTGTAGTTACTGAAACACAGAACGGAAGGGGAAGTAGTCCTGGCTTGTTCAAACCACCAGCACTACAAAGCTGGCTAAAAGCCTTAGTAAGTTTTGATGCACTGGGGTGCCTTTTTTGTTTTTCTGTGTTTGAGTATGAAATACTACCCACACCCACAGGCTAAGCTCAGCTAAATTCAGCTAAATAACAACATTTGGTTCATATATGTCTTAAAAGTACCACAAAACACCCTCCCCTCCCCCACCCCAACATCAACTGAATAACTTTCAGAGGACCCTTGGAGCTTTTAGCAGGGTTCGTACATAAACTGAGGCACAGACACACAAAAAAAGCCTTCCCTAAAGCCTTGTGAAATCTGCAGGTGGAACCACAGCGAGGACACACCAGGAGTACTTCTCTCCTGCTCGTTATCCTGCAGGATTCACATTACAGACTCCTTCCCAAAAATTCATCCTCAAAAACATAAAATGTTAGTAGCTTTTTTTCATTCTTATGCCTGGATTCTTTGTATACAATGACCAAGGCAAAAGACAGACTGGTAGCCTGCCATACTGAGCACTCCCTGAAGCAACGATGGAAGTGTTCAGAAGTGTGACAAGTGGGAGATGTGGATGCTGCATCATCCATCGCAGAGCAGAGTGGAGTAGACCCAAAGTGCTCAAGATGCCAGGCCCAGTTTTTAGTGCTGCAGAAAGCAGGTTTATCATGGTCTTCAACCTCATCCTATCCTTTAAATACATGCAGTTCCATCTATTCAGTACTCTGAACTCTGCACCTTGTCTTTGGTGCCCAACACAACAGCACTTCAATCCCTTGTTGGAGCCCCTTAGAGCTATCATAAAACAACGGCTTTAATCTGTTTTATCCAGTCCTAGTGAATGAAGCTTTAGAGGGTATTTTTTGCCTGCTCTTCCAACTAGATACTTCATAAAGTGAAACAGAATCTCTGCCTCCTTCAGGGCACCTGCTTTCAATTACAGGAAACATACGGCACCTTCAGATTTTTCAGCTTTCAACATCTGTGCTTTGCAGGTATAATTTGTTGCATACAAATTACTACTAAACCTGCAGAATGGTGTTGAGCTTTTGGGGGCATGCTTGAGAAACACTAGAGATGGACAGAAAGTAATGGCATTTGCAATTGCTTTTTAATGACTGATTAATGACTGTTCTGAACCAAATCCTTTAAGTTGTTTAGAAGTCTCATCTTGCTCTTTCCTCATGGGAAGTCCATTCAGCCCCAGCTTGATCAGAAACATCACCTCGACCCTGTAGTACACGAACATACTAACATTGTTATTGAGCCAAACACACCAGTCTCACAACCTCTTCTACCAGGACAACAGCCTGTTACAACCAGTCAGGCACACCTGGTCACCACACTGGGATGAGACAGTGACAGCCACAGATTACATTCTGTTTTCTGCACTAGGTTAAACATGTCAGTCAGCAAAACACTCATGCACACAGACTTTTACTATCCCACCTTTTCCGAAGAGCACTGGTCCATATAATCCACGTGAGCTCAGGCTGAGTGTGCGTTCCTAGTCCACCCTGATGGCAGGAATCTCAGTTTAACATCACTGTGAAGCTCTGTTACTTGGGATCCTGCAGCCAGCCTACCAGCTCCTTCTTTCAGCTGCCTTCCTGGCATAGATGGTGCTTGCCAAAGCACAGAAGCTAAAAACTACTTCCACTGGGTCTAGCTCAGGAAAAACTTGTCCTAGAGAACACAAAACACCAGCCCCAAGGTCTAATCAGGAGACAGAAAGTGTTAAAGAGAAGCAGCAGATTGAACAAATGAACACTACTACTACAAGGAAAAAACAGGGGAAACATATTTGAAGTTGTGGGAAACAGTTCTTCTTCCCCACATAAGTCTAAACAAAATGCGTTTTAAGTCAGCAAAGTCTAGACATGCAAGAATAGATTTTCATGGATGGATGGATAATAATCTTTAGCAGAACAGGAATCATAGTAATAGAGTCTGGAAGATACTCTCCAGGATCAAATCCATTTGTTTTACTATATAGTGATGGCTACTGGAGTATTTAGATATTTACATTATTTATTATTATATTTGTATTTTTATATATATAACTACATTATATTATTTTGTATTTATTTACAAGAGTAATCCTTCTTCTTAAGGTGAATGCAAATCCACTAGAATTTCACTGAGCTGGCTTAAAAGCAGAGGAGATCTGTTGTGAAGGGATCTGCACTGAGTGCTCCTCCCTCATCCGCTCACAGTCTAGTAAAAGCTGCTAGGGCCATGTGTGTGAGAGAAATCAAGAACATAGAAGAAAACAACTATTATGCTTCGAGAAATTATGTCTTAAGAGGAGATTGTTGAACTCAAACTTAGAGAAAGAAACTACAAATCAGCTTATATTGTTTAGTTAATGTAAGAAAAATCTCCCAAATTAGTGCCATACCGATCTCCACAAGCCCTACCCTCCCAAAGTCTTTTCTCTTAGATTACATCCTTTGGAGCAAGTTTATATCACAATAATGAGCAGAACACTGTGACAACTACTAGGCTGCTTTACACCTATTAACCTGGTTTCAGCTCTGAATTTCCATCTCCTAGAGCTTTACTTCCAGAGATGGAAGCAGTAGGATGGGATTCAGGTTCATCCTTCCATTCCAAGAAGACTACATCTCCCTCATTTGATTCAGGACTCTTTCTAATTTAATTATGCTTGCACTTAGATGTAAGTTAAGTCACAGCTCAGCGATTAACTGTGCTTGGCTGTGGCATCCACTCTTCTATATTTGCTAACTGCCTGATGTTTTGCAGTGAGTTTTTGATAAGTATGTGTTTGCAGAATTTCATGGCAGACTAGCACCAAAAGAGGCTCCAGGAATGTTTTAAGTAAATATGTGTATATTTTCTCAACAGTGTTTGCCTACCAGCACCTTCAGAGCTGCATAATCTTACCTAGAATATGGTTGTATTCTGTTTGCACTAGCCAATGTGGTCCATGCTACTAAGCAAACTGACATTTGATTAAAGTACTACACAAAATGCAACTCCAGGATCACAGTCATGTGGCTCTGAAGAGGGAGCAGTTTCTATTTCTGTCTTGCAAAATTCTGCTTGCCATCACTATAAATTTCTTCATCAATCATAATGAAGAATGAGTAGATTCAGGCCTTTGCTAGGACCAGGAACTTCATAAAGTATTTTAAGAAACTATTTGATCTCCTGCCTTTGTCTTCTCCTTTCTCTATTGTTATTCGCTATTTAGGCCTCAAATTCACAAGAGGATGGATGCCTGGAATGTAGGTCCAGCTGCAAATGACTCGAAGTTGCAAGAACTTCAGAGCAGGCATCTTCTCTTACTGTATCAAGAGATGACAGAACATCAATACAGGGAAGATGCTCAAGTTTGGTGGAGAGCAGATGTTAGCCATCTTAACTTTTTCACGTAATTTATTATATTGTCATCTTTCCGGCTGCCACCAGCAGATGGTTTAACAGTTTGGAGTGGCAGCCAAACTGTAAAGAATTGAGTAGTGCCATTGACCGTGTTACATGGACAGAAACTGATTAGGGCATTATCTTCTCATCTGAAAGATGAGAATTGAATTCCACACTCAACCATGGACTTCCTGTGGACATGTCTCATTTGAGGTGTAATAACAGTGCAATCTCAATTACAGCAGTTGCCTATATAGACCATATACGAAATAAATTTAAGCTAAGCTAGTTACTAGCAACAGCTGTGAAAGCACAAGCTCTGAAACTCATCTGCTGCAGACAAATCTCTAATCTCTTTGGCTGAGATTTATTAAATCTATGTGTGCAGGATTTCCTATTTAGTCTGTGAAGAGAAATAATCATTTTAGAGGGCAATTCAGACTTCAGGTGGACTAAAATGGAGGTAGCAATGTCTCTCTATTGACTACAAAGGCATCCTAGGGCAACTGTAAATAAATACAATCTAGATGTAAAGCACGATAACACATTTTCATAGCAATAAGATGAATTTGTAAGGCTTACAACAATGACAGCAATTATCTACCTCAGATCAACTTTCTTGTTTTCTGTTCAACTTCTCTGCTAATAGTACACCAATATACCTCTGCTCCATAAAACGGCAAAGCATTTTCCTTCTATTTCAACAGTTTAAAGTCTTGCTAATATCCTAAGGCCAAAAAGGACATCCTGTGTCACTGAACTTGGTCCCCAGCCAGTATGGGTAAACCCAAATAATTATCTCATTCATCACCTTCAAGCCCAGTAGCCCAGTAAACACAGCATTGCTGGTGCCTGTAAGAGGCCAGAAACATAGTGCTGAGTCTGCATGGCCTTGGGTCCCAGGCACATCAGGCTGCCTACACTTGCATTGCCTGGCCCAGAGCTTGGTTTTAGCTGCTTTAGCTGTAGCAGCAATTTTCCTAATGACCAGGTGGCTTTTGCCTAATTTATTTTACTTTTGCTTATCTTTGCATAATGATGGGGTTTAAGCGTTAATTTTTATACAGATAGTAGTAACAAGTAGTTACTCTGCATAGGATGAAATATTTATGATGACAGAGTGCAGAGGAACACAGACATGGTGTCAGAGTGGAGGCCTCAGAAGTGGTGACACACGATGCAGTGCAGAGGAGTCGAGGCACCAGCCAACATCAGACAGGGCTCCAAGTGGCACCCAAGACCCCAAGGCTATAAAAATTCACCTACAGCTGCCTAAAGAAATGCAAACCTGTGGTTTTAGGAATAGGAAAGCAAGCATCCAACACATGTAACACACTGCATGCATAGTGCATTCAGGGATAATGTGGGGTTGCAATCCAATGAAGAAACAGCAAGGTGCAAAAGCATGTTAGAAAATGTAGAAATAACCAGAAGCAGAGCTCAGAGTGAGGAGGAGGAAGTCATCATCAGCATCATGCTCCTCATGGCGAAGAGGAAGAAGAAACCCCCACTATCAACATAGCCATCCCAGTGAAGCTGTTGGTACCTGATAACTTTCCATAACTGCTCCCCAGCTCCAAAAATCTAAGCAAACAGCCTCACGACCCATGGAGTAAGGGGGAGCAAAACACCACAGAATGGGGTAGATACTTAGAAATGTGTATATCCATTTCAAATTTATTATTGAAGCTTTCCCCTCTGTAACAGTATTCTTTGTTTCCTCTTAATAATTAGATCTGAACTAATAATAATTCTTTGATTATACCATTACAATTTCACTTATGCTAACAATAGATTTTTGCCTTTGAACACAGGGCACATTTCATCTTGCCCGTACAAAGATTCTGAGTGTTGCAATGCTCAATATTAAAGCTATTTATGCCTCTTGCCTTCATTGCTCCTACAAGACAGACAGCACAAAAACTCAATGCTCTGACCAAAAAAAACCAAACACCCTACTCATTTTATATTTTATTTTTATATTTTATATTAATTTTATATTTTAATAATTTTAGCACCAGTATTTCCAATTTATATCCATTACTGTCTCATGCTCCTCAGCAGCATTTACTCTTTCCATATCCTCCCGCACAGTGGTCATACTCCTGTTAGGCACTGCAGAGGCTAATCAAGACAATCCCTTTTTAGCCTTGTTCTGTGGTACAGTCATGGCCCTTAACATCTTTTCTCACTGTAGAAACCCCAGCACAGACACAAAGATTATTCAGGAAGTTTACAGTGAGACCTGATCCATCAGTGAAGAGGAAGAGCACAGCCATGACAATTTTATGCTAATTTCAAACATTCGGGTTTGCTAAAGTAGTTTATGAGTAGTAACAAAGCGAGTTGTAATAATATAGCAATCATGATAATATGCTGATAGTTTTAATTGAAGTAATTTCTGTAGACAATAAGAATTATACCCTAATGTGTTAATTAATATGATTAGGAAATGTTGCAAAAATGAGTATGTAAAATGATATAACATGATATCTGGAAAGTTGTCTTTTACAGGGGATGGTTCCTCTGAGCTCTCCTCGGGGTGGGATTTATGGACGTTAACACACAAGGCTTTGGCAAGGTAAACAGCTGCTTCAGTTTTAGTTATAATGAACATTAACTCTACATCCCCATTTCTGCTTAATTAAACCTCTGACTTTGCAACCAATCAAGAGCGAACAGAAATGGTAACAGGCACTAATTGGGCCCTGTGCAATTTCAGCCTCAGCTTGCAGCCAAAGTAGCCCACCTAAACCAAAAAACTGCAAAAAATAAAGTTTCTTTCCTGCTCCCCTCTACCAGCCCCCCCCATGATTTCCTTATTCAAAGCCAAACCACGTACACACAGCATAAAAAAATGGACCATAGAAAAGCATTGCAGAATTTACAAACTGAAAGATTGTCTTTTTACTCCTGTCTTGGTAGTTCCTTACTTATATAATGTAAACCAAAAATCCCCAAAGCAAACTAAGAAACTCAAAAAAGACTCCCAAGAATCCTCCTGCCAGACAGACTGACAGCAAGCTCCTGGGCTTTTTGATTAATCTTTATTCTTCCCTTGAAAGGATCATAACTGCATGGAGTCAAAACACCAAACAAGCACACTGAAGAAACAGAGAAGGAAGTAGCATAACCTGCTTTTTAAATGCACATATAAAAAACACCTACTAACAGAGAGAATCTTAAAACTCATAGTGCCGTGCCCCAAATGTGTTTTAAAAGCACATGGCCTCCCTGTACGAAATGTCCCCCCGTCCTCCCCACAGAAGGCATCAGTCAACACTGAAGCAGCTTCATCTGAGAGGAACTGAGGATGTGATATGACAGAGAGCAGACTTCTCCTACCACACTTACAGAGAGAAAAAAATTTAAGAAACAGGAACACATGCCCTAGAAGACACAAGATAATTTCACATTACTCTGTTAATGTATCTTTAAAGACATGATAGGATAAGAAAATCGGTGAAATACCTCACAGCCCCTTAGATCTGGAAGAAAGAACTGAAGCTTCTCTTGAACCGCCTCACTTCATGAGCATGCTCCTCAAGGTTTCTTTCCAACCTACAACCTTTATCTCAGTTTCCTTTGTGGCTTAGTAATACGAAAAGTGTCACTTCATCATTACGCTCTAAACCATTTGCTTGCTGGTTAACTTTTTTGTCCCCCTGCAGCTGAATTCTGTGAGTTCACAAATCTAGCAGGCAACAGCTATGAAACACAAAATCCAAACACACAATAACCCTTGATATAAATATACGTATTAACTTGCAGTGCAGTGACAGTCAGTTGGGATTTACACGCACAACTGGGTTCATCTGCAGAACACCATTTTGTAGCTCTCCAAAGGAAGTGGTAAATACCATGCACGCTTTCGCTGCTTCATGGGAGGCTGAGTTACCTAAGCCCTGAGCTGAGAGAAGACTTTAAATATAAATCACTTAATTGCTCATTTTATTTGATACCCAAGTACTTCATGCTAATAAAGTTAAGCATTAACGGATTACAATGTGACAAATTATACGCCCATCTCGTAAAAGAAACATTACTGAAACAGAGCTGGATCTGAAAGGCTCTCTGTAACATACAGTATACATCTAATTTTAGATGATTTCTCAATCGCTGGAGAGTTTGCAATGTACACAGCTAGCCCAGCTCAATCAACTGACTTCTATCTCCATGACTCCAGGTCACATTATCTCATGAATGAACTGTTATGTAGGTCAGTCAAGAGTCAGCTTCTAATTGAATGCACGTTTCAGCCTTGGCATTTATGCTCTAGATATCAAGGCTGTAGACAATTGGGTGAGTCAAAAGAAAATATCAAAGAAGGGGCTGTGATAATTAGGCATTGTTTCAGACAACAAGCATGGTAACAGATGCTAGCAGAAGCTTGTATGTAGCTATTTCCATTTTAACTGGATTTAATGCAGGTGGAAAGTGCAGAACAACAGGCAGGGTGGAAAGAGGTGGCTTTGTTGGGTCACAGATCAGATTTTAGCCACAAATAAAGCACAGTCCTGCTAACAAACCTCAACTTGGCTGGGAAGTATATTGGTGTCTGCTGAGGCATGTGCCAAATATGTGTCTGCTTACTTGCAGTAACTGATACTGCTGACTCTTCTCACACAGGCCCCCAAACAGTCGTCAGGAAGGAATATTTTTGGTTGCTCCCAAATCAAGGTGGATTCAAGACAACAGAACTGAAAGTTTCCGTTCTTCATCACCAATTTCCCGAGCCCTCACACATTTTAAAGGGGGTTATCTTCAGTAAGACTTCCACATGTGGTTCAAGTGTTTATTTAACTATGCAATCAGAAGGCTGATGTAAAATGCATTATGGCCCTCCTAGTATTTGGGTAAAATGAAGAATATCAGACTAGAGATGCTCAGTGAAACTAAAGCAAGAGAGTTATTGCTTTATGAAAGGCTTTTGATCAGACTTTTCTTTCACTTCCTGTTCAATCCAAGCTATTCTAATTTAGACTTAAAAGCAAAATTGCAACTGATCGACGGAATATTTTTGGTTGCTGCTCCCAAATCAAGGTGGATTCAAGACAACAGAACTGAAAGTTTCCGTTCTTCATCACCAATTTCCCGAGCCCTCACACATTTTAAAGGGGGTTATCTTCAGTAAGACTTCCACATGTGGTTCAAGTGTTTATTTAACTATGCAATCAGAAGGCTGATGTAAAATGCATTATGGCCCTCCTAGTATTTGGGTAAAATGAAGAATATCAGACTAGAGATGCTCAGTGAAACTAAAGCAAGAGAGTTATTGTTTTATGAAAGGCTTGATCAGACTTTTCTTTCACTTCCTGTTCAATCCAAGCTATTCTAATTTAGACTTAAAAGCAAAATTGCAACTGATTAAAAATGCGTTGGCAGTAGTTCCCCTATGAGGCAACACAATCAGAAAGAAGTCACGCACGCTGTCTAAATGCAGCATTGCCTGTACTTTATAACTGGGACTTAGCAACTATTTACTAGTTAGTTCTGTATTTTCAATTTTCAGAAACAATTCACAAAGGATTTTCTCCCCCTTTGGGCTCCCTCAACTTTTATTGTTTCTGGTTTGCAATTTGTTTCTGGTTTGCAAAGGGTTAAAACTACTGAAGTGAAAGCAAAATGCCCAAGGCCAAGTCTTCCTGTATACTGTCTGTATACTGGGTTGCATTTTCATCTCCTGTGTCCTCACAGCTGTTATCTTCAAGTGTGCTTTGACATGCCCATTGCTGTTCTAGCAGTTTTTTTGTTCAACTCCAAGCTGGTTTTTTTAAGCTTTAAAACATGAATGCATAGGGGATTTGGAAGGGGGATGCAAGAAGCAGCTCCTATAATATGGGAGATACCTTTTGCCACCTCATGCCCCACCTACTTCAAAATAGGGAGTTTTAAAAAGGTACAAACGTCACTTAAAAAAACCACCAAACAAAAAACCCAGCACCAAAAACCACCCAGAAAACCCTTGTCTAATCCTCTCCCCTTCTCCAATAAAGCCTTTGCTCCAGGATTGTTCTCATCCCCAAACAACAACTCCTTTGCACTCAGGTAGTTTGATTGTTAGGAGGATGCGAAAGCAGTTACAAGCATCTGTTAATTAATTCTGAATTTGCATGTGAGATGGGTAATACACTAATTTTACAAATAGGTATGTTGAGGCATGTAACACTGGGCAGAGCTGGGTAGCCAACACAAGTACTTGGGAGTCAAGCTAGGAGGAGGGAGACTAGCTCTCCTTGTTCTGGCTACTATTCTTCTAACTAAAATAAAGGCTGCATAAGCACAGTAGAGGTGTTGACAGTTTTAACTTTGCAAAAGATAAAGTCAGAATAATCTTCCAGAACAATAAACACAACAGATATTAATACAAGAAGCACAAACCATTTATCGATAAATAAATTGCATCGGGTCCAATTTGCAAGGAAGAGTATTAATGTCTTTTTAATAGCTGAACCAAGGGAAGGTCATTATAGAATGTTTTAATTCTAGTACATTAGTGTTGCATTTATACGTTAGCAGCTAATATGATAATGTCGAACTCTCCACTACTTGTGACATCATAAAAATATAAAGTCTGTTTTAATATTCTTTTAGAAAAAATTAAAATAATGAGAGCTATTATTAAGCTCCCATGCTCCAGACATTCGAGAATGTTTATATCACTGTATTAATTTTACATGCACGAAGAAAACCATAATGGGAAGTCAACAGATGTGAAAAATGTAAATCTTCTGTAAAGTGCACAATCAACAAAGGCAGAGAGGCTTTTGCTCTTGTTGTTTTCAGAGGTTATTTTTTGTAAATGAAAATGTTTCAATGCTCCTTGACCTTGAAATGCCATTTTTAATGGAATGCAGGAAATAAATTAATAGAAGTGAAAAAATAAAAATAAATCTGAAAGTCAGCTTGAGGAAACAGTCTCTTCAGCAGAGATCTTATATTTTGATTCTTAAAAAGTCACAAGCAACAATCTGACACTCAGTGCTGTTACAGTAGGCTGATATTGCTCAAACCTAATTTTGGGTAGTTCAGGAACACAATTCAATGTGCTGGGACCCATATGTGGACATTGTGTATATCCACCAAAAGCAAAGTATCCTCCTAAGATTAGCGCTTACAGAAGTGGAGAATTTCCCTGAAGATCACACCTAGACCTTCCTTTATAAAAGACTCTTAAATCGAGATGGTTGTTTATTGTGCTATTAAATTTGTAGCTTTTTTTCTTTCCACTCACTCTCTATAGATTAACATTTAGCAAAATGAAAATTTCCTGAAGGTAATTACCTGGCTGCAATTCAAGGCATTCATAAAAATTACAGTTCCCTTTGGCAAGAGGTTGCGCTGGGGGAGGGAGGAGGCAACATCACATGGCAGCAGATCTGAAATTCAGAGCTTCCCGAGGATGAACACACTGCAGGGCTCAGACGCATCCCTTGCTCTGGTATTGACTCTCCTCTTGTTTCCTACAAGTCGTTGTGGTTTGGGCCTAACATGCTAACAAAGAACCAGCCCCGTGGCCGCTCACTCCACTCTGCTCCCCACCAACACACACTGGGATGGGAAGGACAAAGGCCAACTAGAAGCTCATGGGTCGAGACAAAGGACAAGGAAGGTTCTTTACTGATTAAAGTCACAGGCAAAAAAGACTCAGCTTGGGGAAAAATAATGATTTCACACTAATCAAATGCACATGAGAAACAGAAAACACACAGAGCAGAACTTGCATATGTTACCCCACCCCTCCTTTCCTCATGGGCCCAAATCACTTTGTTCCCGGTTTCTCTCCCTCCTTCCCCCCAGCGGCACAGGGGGATGGGGTTTAGAGTCAGTTCACAGGCTGGTGGTTCCTGCTGCTCCTTCCTCCTCAGGAAGAATTCCTTACAGTCCTTCCCTGCTTCCCCACGGGCTCCCTCCCATAGGAGAGAGTCCTCCATGAACATCTCCTTCATGAGTCCTTCCCATGAGGTCTGGAGCTGCTCCAGCCTGGGCTTCCCACAGAGTCACAGGCTGCTTCAGGAACAGTCACCTCCCCTGCTGTGGGGTCCTCCACAGCTGCATAATCCAAGTCCACGGACTGCAAATCCACATTTGCCCCTCCTGGAGTCTTCAGGGACTGTTCCACCACGTTCCTCCATGAATGCAGGGGGACAGCTGCCATCTCGCCATGAGCTGCAGGGGAAATTTTACTCGGGCACCTTATTCCCCCTTCTTCCTCACCAACCTCGGGATCTTCACCCCAGCACTGCTTTTACCTCTTCTGCTCAGCTCTTTTCTCCTACCCTTCCCCAGCTCAGCTCTTATCTCAGTTCTTTCCTATGTTAATGGTAGAGGGGCATCTGTTGTCCCTCTAATGGCTCCTTGTCTGATTCTGGAACAGGGGGAGCTTTTCAACTTCTTACCAGAGCTACCCCTGGGGCCCCTCCCCCACTACCAAAAAACCCACCAAACCAGCACACAAGTATATCTGCATTTGACCACACAAGGATTTAGTGTGTTTCTCAGTAGTGACGTGCTGCCTCTTGGATTAATTAAGCATGCAAGTCCACAGTATATAACAAAACACCCTCTTTTGGGACCTCTTATGCAGTTATGAAGATGTAAGTTATGTTCTTATGTTTCAGTTTGACCTCTGCTTACTGAAATGTTGACAAGGACACTCATATTCTGACAGCAAGTCATGTTTTTGATGCATCCAAAAAACTCAGTACAAATCAAAATCAAAACTGAAAGAACACAACCCATTAGATTACAGGGTATCATCAAGTTTCACTTTTTAAAAATGAACAAAGTAAGTTTTTCAGTCTGTGTAGCTGCAAACAAAAAACTTAAAACACAAAACAATTATGCTAGAGAATTATGGTTCTCAAAGAACATGTATTTGTTCAAGTTTTTAGGTTCTCTTATTTCACAAGAATCTTGCATTTTTTTCAATCAATTTAAAGTCTTCTAAAGGCACTCCGTTATTTTTAATGACCTGAACTTAGCAGTGCCTTCCAATTTTGCAACTTGCTTTATCTTACTGAAAGGCCTTTGACTTTTAATTTGCAGGAAGATAGGAATGAAAGTTTTCTTCGCTTAACCTACTGTAAGCTTGATCCAATGCAAAGATTATTGCCAAGAGCTGGTTTATGTCAAATTCTGGAGAGGAAGGTATTCTAGTGGGACTTACTACGGAAGAATTGTGCATATTTTGCCCAGATTACTTAGTCTAGCTTTTAAGTACTCAGCTTCATGAAAATGCCAAATTGCCTTCTGCAGCACCCCCAAAACCAGAATGAGATGGCTGCTGTTGGGCTCCCCAAGGCACTTGCATGTGGATCAAGAAAAAACATAGACAATGGGATCTGCTACACAGGACCACATTGCTGACCTTCTCCAGTACTGATAACCAAGACAGTATCACAAAAAAATCAGAAAACAAGACTCTGAAAGGGAGGAGGAGAAAAAAAAACACACCACCACCACCACAACAAAAAAAAACAAAACAAAAAAACAATCAAACAAAAAAAACCACAAAACCCCCACATTCAACTCTCAGAAACTCATCCAAATCCTAGTTGCCTAAATTTAGTCCTGGCTCTTTTTACTCTGAAAGTTTTCCATCAGAGCTGTTTGCTGATCTGGGGAAGAGGCAGCTGGAATAGAGATAAGAAAGGCATGAAAATGGAAGGCCTTATGACAGCCAAGCTTGGCTTTGTATAAGGATCACATTACACTGGATAAATCAAGTGTAATGGTATGCAACAGGGGCAGGTAAAGACAGGAGTGCTCAGGAGTACAGCTGTGGTTTAATGCTTTCCTCGGCACGCTGGCAGCAAGGTTTTGTTATCAGCCTCAACTTGCTAACTATCACACACCTAAGGCAAGCAAGAAAAATTTCCTTCAACGAAAATTTATAGGGCAAAAGGTTAACTAATACAGAAAAGTGGAACTGAACTCGCCGTAGGAATGTGGTTGGGAAAAGAAAGTTGGAAAAGTTGAAAAGGTGGAATTTTGGTATGGACCAAATGCTGGAAACAGGTAAAAAAAAAAATAAAAAAAAAATCACTTGGTCTTAAAATTCAAACTAAAAGAAGGAGGTTGCATGAAACTGCAAGACAAATAATAAAACAAACAAACAAACAAACAAAATAACCCAGATAAAAATGAGATTATTTAATATTCCATCATGGCCAGCAGTAGAATCATGCAGCAGAGCCATATATTTTAAAAGCCTGAGATGAAGCGGAGTGCTTGTTACCTGCTGTCCAAACACTGAAAGAACTGATGATATGCAACATGATGATATGCAATATGATGATAACCTTAAAGATGATATGCAACATTTTTATCCTCTCAGCATTGTTTTGTGAAGGGCAGAGATTTTACTGGAGTCTTCAGAGTCACATTGGTAATTCTTTCCCGTAACAGACAAATTATATACAGAACACAAAGATCAACTATAATAAAAGAAGATTCACAAAAGTTTACAAAATTAGATATTTGGGACTGGGAACCTACTGGAAATTAGTAAAATTATTTTAAAAAATAACCCTGCCTTAAGCTTTTAAAAGCAGGACTTGAATACAGAGTACTGTACTCTATAAAATTTTCCAATTTTCAGCCCAAGACATTTGACAGTTAATAAACAGGGGGAAACTTTACCTTTCTTTTCTTTATTAGGGTGCTTATGCATACGAAATAAAAAACTCATATTTTTCTTGAGTCTCCCATTTGTTGCATCTTTTTGCTTTTTAAAGCCTATGATCTTACAGTGAAATGAGTGAGAGGAAACGCATTATCACATTTATGAAAAAATTTAAATTATGAGACATAGGCAGTTATACATTCATACTGTAGTTTGATTCTAAAACCTAAAAACATGAAAGCAACTGAAAATTCACTTTGGTTGCATTCTTAATACCTTCTTGCAAAGCCTGATATTTTTGCCCTATAGTAATTGCTGGGCAACGACTGCTGCACCATTGCCTGAACACTGACAAGCTGAACCTAAGTTTCAGCACCAATTTTTAAAATTCTGAATTTTCAAATACTTTACATATTGCCATGTTGCCTAAATTGCTACTATATTAAACTGAGATTAAGTTCATGTGAGAGTGACAATCCATAGAACTGTAATTGGAAATAGCTTTATTAACAGGCAGGAGGTGGAAGTTATGTAAAAACAAAACATTTTAGGTAAGGCTGGAGAAGGATGAGCTCTTAACAAGTTTTTAGATTCTCAAGGTTTTGATGTAAAATTTGTCATTTTACAGAGGTTCTGCAAGTCCTTTCCCCCACATCAATATAAAGTGATCTTTCTCTTGTCATCTTTTACCAGTTCTGTAGACCTTAAAGCTGAAAATGAGAACAAACACCAAGAAAGCACATTCACAGAGCTGCAAACACCTGTGACATGGTGCACTTGGTCTCCATGCTGTAACAGAGCTTCCCACATGAAGGTCACGTCACTTAGCAGCATGAGACTCCTGTGATTCACAACCATGAAAGCACTCTCCTTTTTGCAACTGAAAGCTTCCTGTTATGGGAAAAAGCAGTTCCCAATGTACTGTACCAAACAGGCCTACTCTGTAAGCTGATCCAACATATTTTGAACAAAGTTGTACCCAGAAAAACACAAGAGATGAAACCTGTAAGTTTCCGTAGCCATGTTCCAGGTCTTTCCTTCTTTTGCCAACAAGTTGATAAGATTTTTAAAGAGTGGATAATGCAGGTGTTTTCTAGTTCTTAGTATTTCCCTGTTCTCTCAGTTGGATTTTGAAAAAGAGAGTGCCTTTTTCTAGTTGCAACAGCAAGAAAGGCTCTGGCCAGCTCTTTAGGAAAGGACATTTGAGGTCAAGGCAGGAGCAAGGCTGCCTCTCCCAGCCACGCTTCTGCCTCTCCCTGTACTTTTTCACCCTACATAATGTTCTCAAGTAAAATTGTGGGAGACCTAGAAAGAAATGCTATAAAAGTCTGAAGAAGTGAGAACTGTCATCTCTGCCACTGCACAGCATCATCAGCTTTAAAAGGGTAAAAATAAATTTAAAAAAAAATAAATATCTAAAAGCTTAGAAATAAAAAAATTAATAACATGAAAGCATTAATTTTAAAACTCAAGTATGTATTTCAAAATGTTAATAGTTAAAGCATCACTCACCAACTTTTGTCCCCTCCAGTTAATGAAGAGACAGCCAAGATGAGCTGCCTCTGCCTCACCTCTGCCTGCAGATGGAAACCCAGCAAGTCCCCTGGACTTTTATTTCACCTCCAGGGCCTGATCCTGCTGCCTGTTACAATTTTGCCTGTAGCCTGGGCTCTGACTGAGAACAAACTGAACAGAAGCAGCAGCTGCGGGGACTTGCTCAAGATGTTTCATTAGGCCCTGCACATCAGGCCTTTTGAAGTGGGTAAAAAAAAAGTTAACATTAAAATTCAACCAGCAGGCCTGGTAAGTTCAATATCATGCCCTGTGTCTCTCCTCACACTTGGACTTCTGGACTCCTCACTTGGACTGCTCTTCATTCAAGAAGTGCCCCTGAATCATAAGGTGCCTTTGAATAAGAAACCTAACTCACATAAGCAATTAATACTGCCTTATCTAAACAAAAAAACCCCAACAACATATGGACACAAACTCTTTTCTGACACACGTACCTTCCACAAATACTAATCTCACACCTACTAAGTCTACAGTTATCTGCTCTGAGCAGTGATTTTTTGTACAAGCCTAGTCCAATGCATCCTGGAGCAACACATTTTTTAGCCCAAGAGCAAAGCCCCTTTCCAAATTTGCTCCTTCCAAAGAGTATTTCCTCCTAAAACCAAACCAACTCACACACCCTCTGCATACATACAACCTCCTGACGCAGCTTGAATGCTACTGCAAAATTGGCTGCCTCCACCAAGCATGTGGTGGCTGATAAATAAGAATGGGCTGCATGGTCCAGCAGCAAATCCAAGGACCCTGAGCAAGTAACAGCAGATGCAGCGTGAAAATCAGTGAAGCTAAAAAGCAGAAAAAAATAAAGTAGCAAGTTTTATATTCAGGATAAAATTTTAAATCTGTTTCAGTGAAGCTGCATTAGCTTTATGAAGTAATGCAAATATATGATGTCAGGAAAGGGGGCATTTCAAGAACTATATATAAAAATATGGTTCAGTTTAATTGAAAAAAGCACAAAAACACAAAGGGACATAATCAACAAGCAAATAAGACATTCCTTGGTGAAGTAACACAGAGTATAAAACAAAACCACCACCTCAAACTAGCTCACTGAACAATTATCTCAACAGACCAGGACAGCAGCATCTCTCCCTGTCAGGAGCCATCACAGGGTCTAGCTCATCCCAGCCCCTACCTGGAGGCAGCAGAGCAGACACATACAAGACAAGGCAGGCAACTGTTCTAAAGTTGTACTCAATCCTACTCACTTCCAGCCTTCCAAAAACCTCCCACTCCTTTACCACAGGAAACCAGAAGTACAACACTTGCTTCTTGAATATTTTTTTTTCCCAATAACAAAGTTTAGCACCTTTGAGAAATAGCCAGACCAATGTTGCTTCAGAAAGTGCAAATAAGTTGCGAGCGGTATCTTCCAGTCATCAGAGTAATAAGTTACACCCAGAATCCTATTTAGCAGTTTACATAATTCACAGTTTCTCTTGTTACATGCTTTGTAAAATATGACATACAGCTGGGAAAGTTGGTCCACTTTATTGTCATATGGCAGTTGCTTGTTTTATATCATTGAAATATCAATTAAAAGAAAAAAAAACCTGTGAGGCTGATATCTTAGTATTTTCATGTCACACTTGCACACATGCACGCAAATACTTGCTGTCATTCAAAGAGGAAAAATAACCTTGCCTGAAATATAAACAGACTCTGCAGTGTTAGGCATCAAGTGTAGTTTTCAAAAACCTTGAAGAAGAGAACAATGAACAGGCGTGCCGTTTTAATGGTGCAGTTTTTTTTTCAGATAACTGAAATTAAATCATAACATACTGTCAAGTAACAGATCTAGATCCCAGAAGCCAGCATGACAGCACTTTAAAAATACAGCATATGGATTTAGAGCCTTTGCTGATACATACACACTTAGCAAATATTAGAAAAATAAATCAAAATCAAAATGCAAACTTGCCAAAATGACTAGATGCCTTAATTTCTAATCCTAATTGCTTGATTTTATTCATCAGGATTTATATATGCACCAGTACACTACTGAGGCAGTTAAAATTAAATACATCCCATTTTTTTCCCCAGAAAAGTAATGGACTTTAACAGTCGTTTTATTGCAATGAGAGATATTAACATGCAATTCTACTCCTAACTCCAGGTTATAATGTAAGTGGATCCATTGATCACTTACAAAAGGCAACAAAAAGTTTTGCTTGATGCTGAGGGCAAATAAAATCCTGACCAGACTGTCTATTATTCTCAGTGGAAATCTACCCAGTGTCTAAGTATGACACAAATATTTTGCCAATGATTAAGTCAGATTCGTGGCACACAAAAAATAAAAATACACCAGGAAAGGCCATGTAATGAACCTACATCTGTGCTGCACCAAACCCATGTTGCTCTATCTGAATGGAGTAAATTCAATATGAAGGATTTTTAGTGCCTAAAAAGTAAGACAAGCACAAAGAAACCAGAAGAAAAGATACTTATCACAAGAGCTACCAGGGGTTTAGACACTATTTTTCATGCCTAGCTCTCACAGCAGGTTACAAGCATAAGTGGAATGATCTGTAACCTACAGATGGAGGGAATAAGGTTAACTGGGGCAGCAGAGGAAGCAGATTATTCCACTGGAAGGAACTGTCTATAATGTGCACAGAAGTATTGCTTTTGGAAAAATGAAACTTTACACCCATGGGGGAAAAAAGTTATTAATTAGTGGTGTCCACTAACATCTATTTAGTGCACATAGATGCCTATGGTTTAAAATTAAAGTTACATTTGTGTATTGTATACACAGAGAAAATGGCAGTTTAGAGGGTAAAAATGGAAATAAGACGAGGAAAAAAGTATGCTCCATAACTTAAGCACTAAAATCACTACAAAAGGGTAATGGCTATGAAATATTTAAAGAGTCAACATTAATATCATTAGACTTCAAAGGATATCACCTTCTCAGCACCAGCTTCTCGCATTGATCATCTGCGGAATGAGCAGCCTTGCATCAGTTTGTGTGCAGAAGCTTCTTACAAACCACATCAGCTAGAAATGGAACACTGGAATTCTCTAAAAGACATTGAATGCCCTTGCAGAGCTCTGCTCTGCACCTTCTCAAGTCTACTCCTGGATTTCTCAGGAACTTTGTAAATAATTTAATATTTAATAATTTAATATTTAATAATGAAATAGTTCCATGGGGAGAACTGGAGCGCTCTTTAGGAACAAAAAGATATTAAACACTAACAGGGAGGTAAGAGGCTTTTGAACATGAAAGTTATATATTTGCAAAGCCATCCTCCAGTTTTCACAGACCCTCCTCTCCATATGTAACCACGACGGGTAAAACAGCAGTAAACATTTAAACTGCATTGCATTATTGTGTATAATAAGAGCTTGACATTTTTATTTTCTCCAAGGAGAAGCACTGCCTATATGCTCTCTAGTGGATGAACAGGGATTTTACAATGTCCCTTCTTCCCCCTCCTTTAAATGTGATCAAATATGAATTGAAAGGCTTTTATTCTGCCAGAAGCCCGGTCCAAGGTTTTGTGTTTCTCTAGCAACAACAACACACTAACAACTGAAGCAGGGCAGAGAGCAGCTTCTCCTCAATCTCTCTACTGCGTCAGGTGCCGTCTCTGTCAGGGGAATGGGAACACCACACAACTTTTGACCTGGACCTTGGTGAGGACTGAGGTTAAATGGAGTAGTATTGAGTTATTTTAAGGCACAGTTTGAAGTGTCTGTTCATCATGAGTATCCACACATTAAGTATTTCAGAGGCAATTCTGGAATTTCAGGAGTAGATTTACTCTTCCAAAAATCAAGTATCATAGAATAGTCTGGGATGGAACTATCACGTTACTACAGTATGAATTCACTGAGGAGGACTTCTCCTCAGGGTCCCTGCCTTGCAACCTACATGCACCACACTTTTCTCCACTACCTGTAAATCCCAGCTGGAAGGAAAGAGGATGTTTAGAGATTGTTTACTTGAAAGACACTGTTTTCCACACTGAAAGCATGTGAGGGAGGGATACAAGGAGAAGAGACTCACAAGATTGACCTAACTACACATCACCATGGTTTCACAAAAACCTGCACCCTCATGTAGACAGCAGAGCAGCCAATATTTGGGAAATTCATATTTATGATCCAAGACTGAGCACTGCTGCCAAATCCTTATCTTTGCTTTAACTGTTTTTCAATACACTGAGGGCTTTAGGCTTCAGGGGCAATGACCTTTTAACAACACAAAGTTAAAGTAAGCTGTCCCAAAATTGTCAATGTTTTCTCTTTTTGGCAGAGGAATCCTGAGTGCAAGCCTCTCTCCTCTCAGACAGCAGGTGCACAAGCTCCAAGAACCCATTTTCCTTTAGATTAGGTGTATGCATCACTTCTTAAAAATTTATAAATCACTTAGCTTTCCAAGAGCCAAACTCCCAGAAGAGTAACTGGAATTACAGCCGTGCTAGCAGTAAAGGAGAAGAGAGTTTGTTAGACTTGGCATAATACAGTGAGCCATATTATAAATTACTTTAGGAAATGGCTGGTAATGCCCTCTCTGTGCAGGCTTGGGGGATACCACTCTCCCTGAAGTCCACTTCTGTGGAAATTGAAGAAGTTAAGTCATTTGAATAGCAGATAGAGGCTTCTGATCATCTAAAAAGTATTTTTTTCCCACCTAGAGGGCATAATCACCAATTACATCTAGATAATATAAATGTAATTATTTTTATTGGCTAATATGGTCTCTGTCAGCCAGGAAAGTAAATTCACTTTCAGAACTACCATCAGAAATTACCAGGTTCACAACAAGCAGCTAATTCCTGGGAGACAAGACACTTCTCAGGACTGTTTCTTAGAGCCAACTGATGGAGAGTTCCTGCAGGAGGCTTTGACAAGCAGTAAGAAAACCAAAACTGAAACAACAAAGAAAACCCTGAAACCTCTTTTTGTTCCTTATCAACTCACCTCTTCTTTTCTTCTTCCCTTTCCTTCTTAAGAGTCTTAAAAAAATATATTTTTATATACTGTGCATTCTGTACACTGAAAACCACGTATCTCCTTTTTGGCTTTTGAAGTCTGGCATCTTTGTAGACTGCTTTATTCTGGGACTTCAATATTGTTTGCTTTGAAAATGTTCATTAAAGAGCACATTTTTTAAATGCCTTCTTTTCCTGGTTTCTACTCATGTCCCCAGGTATCTCTGCACATCACCCTGTTCTATCTCAGATGCCTGAAGTCCTGATGTCTGAGGCTGAGTGGGTCACACCATTGGCTCACCAAGGGACAGAAAATGGCCCTCCAAGGCCATTTGTTTGGTCAGTCCTACACCCACAGCTGAGGAAGAAATTAACATCCCCAGGGTGCCCCTTCTCCTCTATTGAGGGGCACAGAAGAACCCAAGACTACAGCCTCAGATTTCCAAATTGTTTGCTTAAACCATAGTTAGTAATTCCTGTTTTAATCTCTTTCAAGAAAACCTGACCTGTAGTCAGACCATAGCCCAGTGCAATTCAGAGATCCATAGGTAGAAAACCACCTCTTAAGCATAACTGAGCTCCACATGGGGTGAATGTCCAAACCACTGCAGGGAGATGACATTGTGGATGGGTAAGACAAATCCATGGTATGCTGAGTTCTGCTAATGATCAACAACAACAGTAAAGAGACACCAACACTAGTATTCATCATCATGCACCAGTCTGCTGGGGCCTGGCACATGGGTGGTTCACTTCATGGTCTCTACCATCCTGTCTTTTTTGTTAGCATGACCTGCAGCAGACAGGATTAAAACCTGCTGGAGTTGTACCTCTGAAAGCAACACAGATGTAACCCTGGGTCTATTAAGTGCCAATACCACCTGCTTTGTATTCCATCCTCTTGCAAATACAACCATCCATCAGGTTTGTCTTGTCTTTGCCCTGCAAGCACCTCTAAAGAAGAGGGAGAAACATGGACTCTGCAGTGTGACCTTTCTCAAGCTCCAACGCTTCTCCCCTCTCTTCTCCCTAGTTCTGATCAGGAGAGAAGTTTGGTGCTACAGCACCTGTAAGCAGGGTGAATCAGCAGCTTTTCCAAAGAAAAAAAGGCTGCTGGGAGAGCTGGGGCAGTTACATAAGGCTGCAGCAGCCCAGGAAAGCCAACACCAGAGAGAGATGAAGCAAGAGCAGCACTGGGAAAGCTTGTCAGGAGACATAGATGCCTCTAGCAGAGGACCTGCCTATAGCAGGGGCCAGATGACTGCTGGCCCTATGCGAGGTGCTGGAGATGGAGCTCCTTTTCAAGTCATGACCATGCACAGGAAGCAGCCACTAATTGTCTATTGGCTCTGGGATGTTCAAGGGGGAGGACAGGTGACAAGGGGGCTGACAACTCCTCTGAGGCATGTCCTCAACTTCTCTGCACATTGGCAAAATGGAGGAGATTAAGGGAATCAGGCTACACCTTGCTACAGGAGCTGTGTTACTCCTTAAGCATCCCTGAAGGCATCATTATATCCACTGTCATTAGGGCTCTCACTACTCTCTAGGAAGGGAAGAGGTGACTAATGACTATCATAGCAGGACATCCAACTAACTGCTGCACCTTCCCCACCACACTTCAAGCTACAGCTGGATCATTTGAAAACATGCAGACTGTCAACCCCTTATCACATATAATTTTAATTGACTGCCATTTCAGAAACCTCTTCCAACCTGGGTGCTCTCATCCTACTTCCACTCTGCAAAGCCATCGCAAATCCTCTTGAGCATTCTCCATTTTTCATATTCCTTCTTGATTTTTGGATATTGCACTTATTTTTCCAAAACCTCTTTCAAAGCTCCCCTCAGGGGGGGCTGCAATTTGCTAGTCAGAAACAAGTCATGCATATTTGTATAGTAATACTGACCACTTCCACAAGGGACTGCTTGTGATCAGTAATACAAGAGAAGAGCCAGGAGGATTTTCCATGTGACTTTTTGTGTGTGTGTTTCTTGGGTTGGAGTGGTTTTGTGATTTATTTTTTTTTAATCACAACATAGTAATCACAAACCCCGAGAGGAGATTTACTATCTGCATTACTGTCTCTGACACTGCCCTTTTGTGAACTCTCAAACACATTCAGAACATCCGTTCTTCACTGCCTACCAGGACCTTTCTGCATTATCACTTCCAACATGTTCCTTTTTTTATCACTACCTTCCCCTTTCCTACTCATTTGTTTTAGTATTTCTTTCCCAGGACTCTGCAGTTTTTCAGACTCCTCCTTTTGGAGGGCAGCACCTCCTTGACTACACTAAAATCCCTCCTGAAAACACATCTGCTGAATCGCTTGCAAGAAATTAGTCCTGCAAATTGAGTCTCTCTTTATATGCATCTGTGTGCCTGTTCTCCAAGCCCAGGTTCACCTACCCAGGAGCACAGTCAGCCTAAACTTCAGCTGGGAACAACAGAGAGAGAAACACCTCCAGAGGATCATTCTGAGCACCTAAGATTTAATGTAATAGAATTATTAATAATACATAAGAAAAGAATTATCCAGAGCTTTTTAGTCAGAAAAATGTACAGCTCAAGTCCCATTTGAATGGAGGAGAGATTATTTTTTTCGGTTCGCTGGGATATGAATTAGTACCAAGTACATAACCTACATTTCCAGTTGAACGTGCAGTGTTGCCTACAGCTCCTACTTTATATTTTAGTTCCTTCCAAGTATAATCGTCTTAAGCTTGCACTGAAATGCACTTGTCATTTACTGCCCATCATGTCAACTGTCTGGTTTTTTTTCCTAAATCCTGTTCCCTGTTCCGTTGTTCCTAGTCATTAACTCCATCTCCAATTTAATATTTACAGCCCTAAATTGGATGGATAGCTTGTTTTCAGCACAGACACCCAAATCGCAATTGTTAGTGTCTCTCTCCATTTTTAGCACTACATGAACAGGGTTGAATAGTCCAAATGGTGGGAGACAAACTACTTAATGTACCAACCGGACCATGTCCTTAATGTGGACTCAGTGGGGCCCTGTATCATTAAAATGAAGCACTTAGTTAAACACTTTGCTGAATCGGTGTCAACTGCCCAGAGCCTTAAAGCCCTGAGCACCCTCTTTAAAAATGAATCCTAGCCCCACTCTTACTCACTTCAGTGCAGCCTAAAAGTTTCCATCCAAGAGGAACTTATCTTTGCTCTCTCAAATGCTGTCTAATTCAAGCTTCTAATCTTTGCCTTTTTATCTTATTCATTGCTGAATGTGGAATTCACTATCTATTTTCAAAAGGGAATTAAGTACCACCACTGTTTCCTAGACAACAGAAGAGCAAAATTAACTCTTTATCCACTCCCCCAAAACAGAGGCAGAAATACTGAATTTTGCTACCTGAACCATATTAAAGAGCTACAGAAAAAATAACTGACATTATAAAGCAATGCATGGCCAAAAAAAAAGTGATATGCTACTACAGCATGTAAACATACCTTGCCTTTCACTCCAAATCCTTTCACTCATCTAGTGTGGCTAAAAATCCCTGCTTTCTCAGCAGGGCACAGACACAGAACTTCACAGTTGATGGTCTTTGCATGACTTTTCAGTAGGAACCAATACAACAGGGACCGGGGGGAATGGAGACAGGTCCCTTCTTGAAGAGGCAAACAAAACCCCTCCCGGCCCCCCTCACCTTCCCAGTTGAACTTGTACAACAGGTATGGGCTTTGGAATGTGAGGGCCAGGTGAGTAAGGATAAGATTCATCCAGTGAGTTGCCCAGGGATAGTCACTCACCTCTAGGCCTTAGGATTTCTTCAACTAAGAAAAAAAGGAAGGTAATTGTACTAGGTGACTCCCTTCTGAGGGAAACAAAGGGCCCCATTTGTCGACCTGACCCACCCCACAGGGACGTCTGCTGCCTCCCTGGGACTCAGGTATGAGATGTTGGAAGGAAGCTCTCTGGTCTGGTGCAGCCCTCTAATTATTACCCTCTGTTGGTTGTCCAGGCTGGCAATGATGAGGTTGCAGAGAGAAGTCCAAGGGCAATTAAAAAGGACTTCAAGGCATTGGGGTGACTGGTTGAAGGCTTGGGTGTGCAGGTGGTGTTCTCATCAACCCCTCAAGTGGTAGGGAAAAATACTGAAAGAGGGAGGAGAACACATCTGATTAACATGTAGCTCACAGGCTGGTGCCACCATCAGAATTCTGGGTTCTTTGATCACGGGGAAGTTTATACAGCATTGGGTCCTGCTGGTGGCAGATGGACATCTGTCTCAGGGGAAAAAGGATCCTTGCACATGAGTTGGCAGAGTTCACTGAAAGGGCTTTAAATTAGGCTTGAAGGGGGAAGGGGATAAAACCCCCTGGGGATAAAACTGAAGGACGGCCTTCAGTCTGCTGACTCAAGTGAGGTAGGAGATGGTGATACATGTGGCAACAAAACCACAGGGCTCACTCATAGGCTAGTAACCAAGGAAGTGGCTGAGAACAGTCAGAAAGCAATTAGGACTTCTCTCCCCAAAATGGTGGCAGGATCGTTAGCCTAGCTGAAGTGCATGTACACCAGTGCACACAGCATGGGCAACAAACAGGAGGAGCTGGAGGCCACTGTGCAGCAAAAGAACTGTAACATCGTTGACATCACAGAAACCTGATGGGATGACTCACACAACTGGAGCACTGCAATCAATGGCTACCAACTCTTTGAAAGGGATAGGTGAGGAAGAAGAGGCAGTGGGGTGGGCCTCTATATTAGAGAGACATATGAATGCCTGAAAATTGATAAGTGACGATAGGGTTAAGTCCCTATGGATAAGGATCAGTGGGAAGGCCAAAAAGGATGATATAGTAGTTGGATGCTGTTACAGACCACCCAACCCAGGATGAGGAAGTAGATGAAATATTCTGTAAGCAGTTGGGAGAGGTTTCACAATTGCTACCCCTTGTTCTAATGGAGGACTTCAACTTCCCAGATGTCTGCTGAGAGAGAACAGTCCTGGAGTTTCCTGGAATGCATGGAAGATACCTTCCTGATGCAGCTGGTGAGGAAGCCAACCAGGGAGGGTGCCCTTCTGGACTTGCTGCTCGTGAACAGAGAAGGACTTGTGGAGGAATTAACAGCTGGCAGAAGTCAAGGGCATAGTGACCATGAACTTACAGAGTTTTTGATTCTTGGAGAAGTAAGGAAGGGGGTCAGTAAATCTGCCTCCTTCAAGTTCCAGAGAGGAGATTGATTGACAAAGTCCCTTAGGAGAATGTTATGAAGGGTAAAGGAGTCCAAAAAGGCTGGACTTATTTCAAGGAGGAAGTCTTCAAGGCCCAGGAGTGGGCTGTCCCCATGTGCTGAAAGACAAGCCTTTGGGGAAGAAGACCAGCCTGGCTGAATAGAAAGATTTGGCTGGAGCTCAGGAAGAAGAGGAGAGTTTATAGCCTCTGGAAGCGAGGATAGGCCTCTCATGCGGAATACATAGATGTAGTAAGGCAATGCAGGGAGAAAAGTTTGAATTCAAGTTGGGCTTTGACCCTCCATTTGGCTGCTGCTGTGAAACACATTAAAAAATCTTTCTATAAATACATTAATAACAGAAGGAGGACTAGGGAGAATCTCCATCCTTCACTGGATGCAGGGGGAAACACAGTGACAAAGGATGAGGAAAAGGCTGAGGTGCTAAATGACCTCTTTGCCTCAGTCTTTAGCAGTCAAACAGGTTGTTCCCTAGGCACCTGGTCCCCTGAGCTGGAAAACAGGGAGGTGGGGCAGACCAAGACCTTTGTAATCCAGAAGAAATGATCAGTGACCTGCTACAACACCTAAATATCCATAAATCCATGGGGCTGGATGGATTGCACCCAAGAGTACTGAAGGAGTTGGCAGATGCACTCACCAAGCCTCTTTCCATCATTTACCAACAGTCCTTGCTAACTGGGAAGGTCCCAGTGGACTGGAGGGTAGTAAATATCGTACCCATCCACAAGAAAGGTCAGAAGGAGAATCCAGGGAACTACAGACCAGTTGGTCTGGCCTTGGTGCCAGGAAAGATCACGGAACAGATCATCTTGAGTGCCATTACGCACAATTTACAGAACAACCAGGTGATGAGACCAATCAGCATGGGTTTATGAAAGGAAGGTCCTACTTGACAAACCTGAACACCAAGTTGGGAGGGAGTGTTAATCTGCCTGAGGATAGGGAGGCTCTACAGAGAGACTTGGACAGAGTCCCCAGCTTTCCTGTAGCCCTTCAGGTACTGGAAGGCCGCTATAATGTCTCCTCAGAGCCATCTCTTCTCCAGGTTCAACAGCGCCAACTTTAGCAGCCTGTCTTCATAGAAGGGGTGGCTCTATAGAAATGTTCATGCACATTTTACTCCTTTCCAGGCCATGCAGATCTCCAAGCTGACCCGAATGTCAGAGACATCCAGGGAGAACTGCAGATAAGAATTTTAGACTTAAGAGTACAAGTCACAAAATGCATTATTTGGCTGTCAAACCAGGACTTGCTAAATTAATGAAGCATTTTAATTCCCAGATCAACAGAAGCAAAGTTAATTTTGTGAAAGTGTGCTAGATTCCAAACCTATTACTATTAAGACTAACTTAAACCTCATCTACACTCTTCAGGGAACAGGAGAGGAGAATAAACAGAGGTGAAATTAAGCACAAATGTGAAGTGCTTGTTGGGTTTTGGTTTTTTTAACTGCAGTAATTTTGATGAAAGAAACTTAGAGCCCTGTTAGCACTAATTCCTAATAGACCAGTCCATTTTCCAGCAGCCTACCAGATGCCATTTTCTTTATGCACACTATTTTTTTTTCTTCCACTATTCAACAACATGCAAATACATTTGTTTTTGCAGGGGTTAAGCCTATATTTCCCAAATGATTATTTGCACTGTAGGAGCTGTTCAGATCTTTCATGGATCAGGGTCCCCATAATTAGGTTTTGTACAAACACAGTACAAGGAAATGGTCTTTTCTCTAAAGACCTTCCACAGTCTAAGGTCTCAAATGAGTCTGAAATGAGAAGCAAATTTATTCAATAAAAGAAGTTTAGGACAGAGCTGAGCTCATGACTAAAAGTGGTCAGTCTGTAGACCATCTTCTATGGCTTTTGCACTAAAAAGCAGCTTTTGAGCTGCATTGCATGTTAATAAATAGTAAAAATACTATGCTAATCACCAGAGAAGCACAGAACAGGATCTATAGCCTTCCTTTAAAGGAACAATATTTACTTTAAGGTTAGGAAATGTATCTCTAGGTCAATTGGTGGTCTAAGAAAGTCGGTCTTGGGAAGGGGGGGCAGTGATGGTATGGGATGAGACACACAAGTAAGAAATACTATGATCTCTGTAGGCCAGGAAACATTTAATTTTGAAGATCAGATTTGTCTTTCACTGTCGTTGTGAGTTCTGAGCTCAGTGGTTTTGAGCAGGAGGGATGGAAAGGCCCTGCTCTTTCCACCATTGCACAGGAAATGACCAAACACTTTGGCAGGCAGGGAACTTGGCTGATATTAAGACACCAAGGTTGAAGCTCCTCACTTCAACTGTGTGAGTCCAGACAGTGGCCCATCAGTAGCTTGCTAGTTCATCCACTTCAATCACTCTTTTACTCACTTCCACTCCTAGATTGAAGGACTATTCCTTGACAGAAAACTTATGTACTTATGCAAAACCAACTGTGACAAAGATCTGACATTTTTCAAAGACAGTATTTTCACTGGAAGTTTCCCAAACCACATAAACCTGAATCTCCATCCTTGCTTTCAGCGTTTGATGAAGAGCTTCTGACAGGCCCACATGTGAGATGTTTCTTTTGCTTTTTCTCAGCCTACTGTTTTTTACTTGGCTTGGATGGAGTTGTTGAAAGCAGCTCTAGGGCTCAGCCTGGACAAATGGGTTGTATGGGACCAGATAATTAACGTGACATTCTTCACCTAATCTTCATCCTTCACTCAAATCAAGACAGACTACATAAAGATGAACCTGGCAGAAAAATCTGGCTTCTTTTTTTGTGCAACAGAAAGGTCTTCTGCCAGGCCTTTCAAAGGGAAAGTAAATACTTCACAAGACCAAATTAATCAGCCCCACTTGGGGATTTAATAGAATTTGATCCATGAATCTCCCAAGGAATTGAAAAACCAGGACCTGAAAGGAAAAAAGGCCTTCAGGTGGCAACCATGGATGAACCATTATCCTTGTATACTGCATTAGTCCCACCAAAGGAGGTACTCACAAAGGTAGTTTTAGGCATAGGAATCCAATGCCCTGGGTTTCCTTTACAGACAGCAGAGAAAAAGCTCCTCAGACACGTGATGCAGAGCACTGATGTTTTGCTCCAACAGGACATTTCAGAACTGGAGCTTCTCATTCTCCACTGATTACAGAGGAAGGCCAAGATAATCTTCCTTGCAAATACCTCCAAAGGCTTCAGGCTGGGTTGGAAGGACAGTTGTATATTAAGATGAGAACACAGATTCAACTTCCCTGTGTTTCAATATCAAATTTTCTTTCCCAAGACATTGACATACTTCATAAAAATGTTCAGAGGTCCTCCGAGAAAAAGCCGTGTTAAAACTAACCCATCATTACTTCCACAGAAAATGAATATGAGGCTTTAGGATATATTTTGGTGCTTGCAAAAAATGGGTAGGAAGACTAAAATAATTGGCCTGATTTTCAGTGTCTAACTTTAGATACCCACATTTGAAAATTTAGGTCATGTGACAATCTGTACTATTTAAATCTCATATCCTGGATTAGTGCAACAAGAAGCCACCTTTTATTGTTCCTCTAGTTGTGATTTTAAAATGAAAACTGCTCAGAGTAAGAAGTAGATTTTCTCTGTATGAAGATGTTCTCAAAAAATACATCATCCTATTAATCAGCAGTAGGAACTACAGTGACTTTAAACTCATTGTATTTTATTTTAAAGAATTAATCATTAAGAAAGGTCTCTGCACGCCTGGAAATGCAGAACCTTTGCCAAGTTTATCAATACACAGAGGCAAAATTGCTGTCAACCTGAGCTGGACAATTGCAAAAGGTTTATTATTCATGCTCATTCAATTTCTGGCCGTTTTGCTGAGACAAGGATGTTGCTCTGTGCCAACTGAGATGGTGGTTTTGAGATGGACACTTTCCCACTATAAACTGGACCACATCCACTGGCTTATTTTATGTGCTGAACAGCTGTTGCAAGAAAAAAAATAAATAAATCCGATCCAAGCCAGTGTCCCAGAGGTAAAAGATCCTGTAAAGCGAAATGGTATTCAGATGTAACGTTTATAAAATTATGTTTCGGTTTAAATGTTGGTTTGGGAATAAGTCTCCTTTTAACCCTTTGCTTTCTAGCTTTGAAAATAGCCAAGCTAATACAATTGCAACCAAAAAAACTCCCCAAACAAAGCTCAAACTGCTTTCTCATGCAGTTTGCTATACAGAGTTTTAAGCAGAGACCTTTTTGAATGTGTAACTAAGACACAAGGCTAAGAAGGAAAAGGTTGTTAAGAACACCCCTTATTTGTAGCAGGTTTGAAAGGTACTCTTAAAATTGCTTTTATAGTGAACCATAATTTTTAATAGGGTGTGCCATTACTATGTGAACATATTCCCAACCATTTTGTATTGATTTAATAATAAAGATACGTGACAGATTATTGCAAACATTTGCATTCATTACTTCCTACCATTATTCAGGTCAAGCCTCTTTATCACTAAAGCTGTAGAATAAACCTTATTTATTTTGGTTCATCTGCTTTCCTCCCTAGGGAGAAAAAGGCACATGCAATTAGAAATTTCAAAAAGCCTATTTTGCTTGCACTTTCTATGCATATTTAGAGGGCTGCCCAAGAATACAGCAGCCTGAAAATGGAAAAAACCACATTTCCCTTGAATTATTTATGTAGTTCTACTCCTTGAACATAAACATAAGTCATTCTTATTTAGATAACAGACCACCTGTTATATTACAGCAGCTTCACAATACTTCCCAGTTGTCCGGTATTGTCAGAGACACAGGAGTACAACAATCCACAGCTTGCCTATTTTCCTTTATTTCAGAAAGCTAAGTACACATGATGGCAGCAGAAAACATCTTGAGTGAGTATCATCATGCTTGAAAATGCCTACCCTGTCGTGTACAGCCTTTTTACCCACCTGGTTTTTACCTGCATAGATGGTCACTCATGTACAACTGCCGTGGTAACACCTGCTCTAAAATTATAGTCAAGGTCCTGGCCTCTTTTGTGGATATTTAGGACTAAAGAACACTTGAGCAGCTGAGCTGCAGGACTTTGTTTGAAACTGTCTTAGAAAACTAGGACTTGCTGAAGGTTAACTGGGACTTAGAAGCCATCAAGTGTCTTCTGAAGACAGGATGTTTCCTACATGATTGCTGAGCTCCAGGAAACACAACCTTTAACTGAAGTCACATGTGGTTGTTACTTTCTGTACCACTCTGCATGGGAAAGCTATGCAAGAATGCTTTAATTACACATGCAGCATATTGCATGCTTCTATTACTGATGCCTTTATATCTGCAGCACAAAAATAGGAAGTGCAGAGAGGTTTAGAAATGCTGTAGGATTACTTATCACAGTATCAACCTAACAACACTGTGATTTCTGAACAGATCAGTCACCAGCTCCTCAAAACACCACTCTGTTTTACCTTCTTGGTGGCATCTAAAATAAACCCTTCTGAATTCAAAGACCATATGTGACATACTTTGAAATGAAGGGGTAAAAAACCCAAACCCAAAACACAAAAGACATTCCCTCCCCCAGCATCTGCCAGTTTGTTTATCTGTCTGTGCTTGAGCCCCTTGACAGAAATTTATCTGCAAAATATGTGGCTTATAGCTAATGGTATCACAAACCAAACCAAAATGTAACCACATTGAGAGGGCACAGGACCAGTGGTCAGGGAACCAGGCATCTCCTGTCCTCTGCCAGTGCCATCCAATGAGTCTGGATGCAACTCCTGTAATTCAGATGTGCTTTCCTTTCATTTTTTCACATTCCAACCATTTTTTTTCCTGTTGTTCAGACTGTATGCTTGTTAAGACAGGGAATCATGGGTGTCTGCAGTATGCTTAGATAGGGTGAAGAGAAGCCCATAGGCATCATGTGGCTATCAACACTCAAAAAAAGTAACTGTCAGTTCAGTGCCTCCCAATATTCCAGTCTGCCTTATCTAAGTGAGGATAAGCATGATAAAATTAAGAGAAACACAAAACTCCTGCTCTTGGTTGTTCTAAAGCAACCAGTGAAGCCAAACACATAAGGACACTTCTGCAAGTTGTCCCTTCTCAGATTCTCCAAATGACAGATACTTGCAAGCCAGGAGAGAGAGAAGCTAGCAAATCCCAGGAGCAACAGATGCAGAGGAGCGGTTGAAATTTAGATGCCATTGGTAGGATTCTCTTTAGGACTTGTATACAGTCAGCTCTTTGACAAATGTAAACATTGTCTTCCAAGACTATACTTGTTTAACATCCACTACTGTATATTATTCATTCCCCACCTATTATAATGACCCAGTGCAGTTAAGTAAACACCACTGGACGTAAGCAGGTTAGGAAACAATGAGAGAGTTGCCAAGAATCAAAGAAGAGATTGAATTTAACCATTATTAAAATGACAAAAATTGAGAACACCAACTGTAAACAATTTTCATCACGTAATTTAACAGCCCATTAGTGTTTCCAAAAGAGATGGCTGGCGGTGGCTACTCAGAAAAACTGTTGACTTTGCAATGGTTTGTGCTTCGAGTTAATGGAGTTGATTTCAAACAGGCATTTTCCCTGTGCAATCCATTACAATTGCATCAAATCCTTTGTGCAATGCTGGTTGGTCTGGAACCAAAGCAGGAGCCCAAGTCACCCAGGACCTGGGGCAGAAGCCTGCTGCTGGGCAGCACCACCCACCCCAGGCATGCACGGAAGGGAGGGAGGAGCAGAGAGCAAAGCACTGGTCCTAACCTGAATAACCTCGCTGCATTAGGATTATATAGTCTGCAGAGCAATAAAAATTATAAACAAAACAAAACAGGCTGGAGGCAGGAGCTTAGCAAAGGAAGAAACTAGGAGCCACCACTATACAAAATGCTTTTTTGTCATTCTTACATTGAGTTAGAGCAAACACCTGAAAATGACAAAGCAGAACCTAAAGTATGTGTTAGAAGGATGCACTGCCAGTGAAAAATGAAAATCCCTAGAGAAAAGTTAAACTTCCGTAAAGATTTTGATGTCCCCACTGACAGGGCATTTTCTAGTTGGGAAGAACTCCCCTGTCCAAAATTTCTCAGAGGTCTGTAACAACATGTTGGCATCAGCTTCTGGTGAAGGGCTTGACCAAGACTCCACAAGTATGTGTGCAGCCCCTATCACCTGCTGAAGTGGCCTGCCAAATGCTTCGAGTGGTCTCCAGCAGAAAACTCAAATGCTGCAATTCCCTTCTGTGCCAGCACCCGAGTCAGGAAAGCTGAGCAGAGCAAGATCTTGTTCCCCAGCTATCCAAGGAAAATGAAAAATTAAAGAGGTTGAAGATCTGTCAAACTGTTCTAAATTATTGCGAGTCATTGTTTAGAACAGGCTCCTTTCTGTCTTTATCTCTCTTAAATGGAACTGTATCTCAAAATATGTTTGTTTATGCAAATTGGACATGCTTCTCCTATTTGAATTAGCACCATAACTACATTCTGTATCAGTGCAGACATACTAGATGTATTTAATGTCAACACTGCTAGCAACGACGGAGATTGGAAATATTGCTCTGCTTGTTGGCCATGGAATAAATTTCCCAAACAGAATCAGTGTAGCTCTAGAGTTTAAATTAATGCAAGCAACACTGTTATCAGTAGTCTTTAGCCTGCCACTCTCAGCTTCTAACAGAAACATTTAGGCATAGGAAGCATTACATCTGGCTACAGCTGCATATTACATGGTCCATTGAGACTTAGATGCTGATGGCTGAACTGAATAACAAACAGCTGGATATAACTGCAAAGATCAGGGAATCATAAGAAAATGCTTGTATAGTATCTTTGAAGCCTCAAACACAATGATACTGTATTAGCACTATTAGCATTAGAGAATAAAACAGCCTGAGGATTGGCATTCAACTCCTCAGTGTGGGGAGCCAGTGACTTTAAGGCAGGAAGCAGTAGATTCTTTTCTGGTTGCATAATATTTATATTCAAACAGTGTCTTTTATTAAAAAGTTAGTTGTGAAACTAACATCAATCCTGTCTGCAGTGCCAGGTAAAAGTCAACCTGCCTTGGGAGTTCTGGGACATACTTCCTCTCCAGCTTTGGGAACATTTTGAAAATCTTTGAAAATTAAATGTGTTTTTCTTAGTGCTACTGGAAATTTAAGACACAAAGACCTGAAATGAGACTCCCTCATAGGTCTAAAGATCACCAGGAAAACCAAGTACCAGTATATGTAGCCACAGTGGTGGGTCTTCCCAGCCATCCTTCAGGTGTCACAGAAACATGAGCTGCTGTGTAATCCTTGCAATTCTGCAGCTTCCACTGAATGGGGAATTTATTTTTAAGAAAAAGAACAAATGACTGTTGTGCTATTACATTTACTATACAGATTGTATGTTGCTATGACTGACACTAGGCATGACTACCTGTCCTACAAAGCAACAGTAGAGGAAGCATCAGAAAACCTCCCTAAGGCAACTGAACAACAAAGAAAAAAAATAATAAAATCTGAGTGTGGCAGAAGAGAAGACCTAAAAATTGTCACTAGTTGACATAAGAAAAAAACAGCTTGTAGTTAATTTTATAAAAAGACTGTTCCTTCAGTAAGGATATGGCTAGTCTGGACCTGTAAGACCTGGAAGCCCATTTTCCTGCCTGGTTTCAACTCTCCTTACCTACATAGCTGGGCATTTTACAGTTCAAAGGACATTTTGTTAACTCATCCATTTATACCAGAACTAGCAGGGAGGGGAATGGCTGGGGAAAGACCTAAGTATGCAAGCTGAATGAATATGGTCATATGTTAAGAAAACTGAAGAGCAGCTCTCCTTGTAGTCCACTCAACAGAGGGTGTCTCTCCCTCTACTGAAAGTCTTGAAATGTATTCAATGTTCCCACCTCAGTAAGGCCCCCACTCTCCTTTCTGAGGTGACTGAAAGGCCAAAGAGATCTCCCTGAAGACATCCTGATGGCTAAAGGAGACATAGTTTTGATTTACCAGACAAGACTGAAGAGGCTTGAGACTGCTTTTTGGATTTCCATGGAGAAACAAATATTCAGGAGGATGGTGGAGATGATTTGTTGAGCAAATGTAACGCTGGGTGGTGTTGCAAGCATAGTAAGAAAATACATTTCTAATCTGCCAGAGTTAACAGAGAAGGAAGAAAGAAAAAATTACTCTTGAAAGGGAAGGAGTTAGCTATATATCCATGTTACAGTTCTCTAGCCTCAGGTGCTGACAGAAAGGGCTAAGGTGACATGGCATTGAAGAACACAACATATAAGCAGCACACAAAAACACAGAACCTTGCACCTCATCCAAAATTCAGCATAAAAATAAAATCAAAGGTAGGTTATTTTCACTAGTCGGCATACCACCATCCTTCTGTCTGTCTGGGTCATTATACCATTATGTACAATGAAACTCATATCAGGATGCTAAGACCAAAGTCAGTTTAACTTCAGCAAAGAAAGTTGCTTCAGTCTCTCTACTGGAAACACAGCCTCTGCCAATGTGCCAATGTTGAAGGTAGCTCTGAGAATTCAGGAGCATTAAAGAGGCTAATGTACTTGAGCTTTGTTCTAATTACTTTTCTTAATACGTTTTGCTGGACCACTAAGAATAGATGCTGTCCTGGGAACTCCAGCACTCAATCACCATGGTGTTCCTGTGCATAACTTGCAGCAATCAGGCAGCAGAACTTGGAGGCAGAATTACCAACCTGGGCAGCAACTGCATAAAGCATGTGGATCTAATTGCCCTTATTGTCACCTGGTTGCAATAGTTGCCCAGAGTGCCTTCCACCAAAAGCTAGATGGCCATAAACAGATATGTAATAAGACTCGCATTATTTCACCCAAAAGATTTTTTTAATTGCTTTTTAAAAAAATTGTGACTGTGATGAGCATCCAAATGATCACTTTCTTTAGAATAAGAAAAAAAAAAACAAACAGCCAAACTGAAAGGAAAGCATTGGACACACTAATTTCAGACCAGCCTATTTGTGCTACTTGCAGTAAGTTCACCGACCTACAAGCATGTGTTTATTAATTACTCATGGATGTACAGGTATGTAGGACCATCTCTTATTTATTTATTAGCATTCACATGATCATTCAACACCTCTACCCACGCTCCTCAGTGCAGTAAATCACAGAACCAGTAACTGTATGTGGCTTTCTCACCAATTGCACCTATCTCTCTAGGATCATCTGTACAGGGTCAAATTCCACTGTCAAAGAAGATTCAAATGCCCCACTTATTGGGGGAGAAAACCCACTCAAAACCTCATGAGAGGAAAAAGAATGCATGGGTATTATGAACAGGTGTAGATATACCATGATTCTATAAATTTCTATTCCAAAAAGCGTATTATAGAAGTTCAGGGTTAGCTGTCTCCACCTAGACATTTTTGTCTACATTTCCAGTGCTTGTTTGACACAATTAGGAGTTCAAGGATATCTATCTCTTTTCTGCTTTTTCAGCTACTGGAATGGAAGATGGTAACATTTTGATGTGGAGAAGTGCTTTAGTTAGATGTGTGGAGTTTGAGCTACGACACCAAAACTCCTTAGTTTCCAGGAGAACATAATAAAAACAGCATTTTCAGCATGATTGCTTTACTCTTGAAAAACACGAGTGTGCCTCAGTATGGAGGGTGGGAAGCTTCAGCGTTCAAGTAAGACCAGTATAATAAATCTTGGATGCTACTATTAATTGTGAAAAAAATCTCAAACCCATGAAAATAATGAAATATAAATAATGAAACAACAGAGTAACTACGCTGACCTTATACTGATCTCCATTACAAATTGTAGCTCAAGTAGTTCCAAGAACAAACTATTGGAAATAAAAGCACTAGCTTGATATTCAAAAGGTCATAATTTTCAGTGAAAAATGCTCTACCATAGGCTAACTGTGCTGGTTTCCTGTATCTGAAAGCCACAGTACTGGGCCTTATAGTTTGATTTTTACAAGCCTTATAATGAGGGTGGAGAGGATATACATTCCATTCTTCAGCTGCATTTCTGTACCACAAAGACTGCAATTTTCAGTCTCTTGAAAATGTAATTATAGATAATGTTTGCATCAGTAGCAAGAACACAGTGAGCACATGGGGCATGAAAACTCCACTCAAATCACATCCTCTTAGGTTATGAAGCTTGTCTTCTGCCAAGAATGGAGGCATTTCAACAAGCTAATGTTCAGTAGGAAACAGATTGTGGTTTATACTAACCAAGACATACATCCTGCTTTTACTTTACCCATTATTCTACTCTTTATACAGGGAACCTATACAAACCAGAAAAAAAATTATTATAATTTGCATTACGTTGAAATTCCAATGTCTACCAAAATCAATTAAAATACATTAACTAAAAATATATCAGAACACTATGTTCCAATTACCATGCTTTCTTCAGTTGCAAAAGTACACCAAGATAAAACCAAAATGATAGCAAGTGAAAACATATCCATGTTGCAAGAAGGGAAGGAAGTCCCTTTGAGACACACTAACCAGGTTCAGGTTAGAAGCAGACTGGAAATTGCTTTGAAGCTAACATGACCAGGAATTTCAGGAAGATAAAACGAGCATTTGATATGATTAGAAGATCCACCCAGAGCAAACTATTTTCAAGTAAAATGACTTGTACATACCTAATATAAAAAAGGAAATCTGTATCAGGGAGTTCTGCATCACAAGCATATCCTAAGTAAAAATTACATATATTCAGTGTAACTACTTGTTAGCCTCAGTAGTAAACCAGAATCAGCCTGAGGCATAAATGATCTTGATGCTACTTTGGTGCTATTTTCAACGTATCCATCCCTTAGAGTGCATTGAGCTCCTTGACTAAGAAAATTAACCTGCTTTCTAAAGTAAACAGTTTTCCACACAGAAGGAAGAGGATGCATATTTGCACATCAGAAAAAATAACTTAGACAGTATCCCAAAAGCTCACAGGTGATTAGGTGTGAGCGCCAGGCAGGCCCAGAGCTTGATGCCCCAATGTATTCCCCAACCAGCACAAAGGGATGAGAACAGAGGGCAGTCAGCAAGCAGAGAACCTAGTCTTATTAAAGCTCCGAGCCTTTTGATATCATTAAACTTACTGCCATTATGGATTAAGATGACATTTTATAAAAAAAGATAAATGAACACTTTAAAACCCTGAAGGCAAATAACCCCAAAATATGCTGTTATCAACCATAACTTTCTCTCCATTTTGTGGAGTGTTGTGATTCTTAGCACTAAGAGCCAGCACTTGCACTAATCGGGAGTCCTAGCATGCAGCTACCAAAATACTTGTCTTCCAGCAATCCCAGGGAGAAGCACATAGTTGTGTTTCATAGGCAAAGAGGAGAATCAGACTTAAGCTTTTGTCACACTGAATATGTCCAATCAACATAAATTCTTTGTCTTTATTTGTTCATGGTGAATTTGGATCACAGATACAGAGTGTTATGAAATCAAAGGGAGTCCGCCCTTCAACTCAACAAGCTTTCAATTCTGTCCTTAATTTATTCATAAAATCTAGTCTGCCTCGAATCTGCATCTCAGAGCCAATTCTAAACCACTCAAGTTAGTTGAGTTTTACCACCAGTTTCACTGTATATCAAGTCAAGTGCTTAAAGAAAGGGTCATAATCTACTGAAGCTTGTAAAGGAAGGAGGTTGTAGGCAGTTGGGAGTTGGCCTCTTCTCTCAAGTGAATGATGACAGAAGAAATGGCCTGAAGTTGCACCAGGGGAGATTTAGACTGGATATTAGAAAGAATTTCTTTACCAAAAGAGTGGTTAGACACTGGAACAGGCTGCCCAGGGAGGTGATGGAGTCACCATACCTGGAAGTGTTTAAAAGAAATATAGATATAGTGATTAGCAACATGATGTAAGCACTGAACAGGTAAATCAGGTTATGGTAGGAGGATTTAGGTTATGATTAGACTTTATGATCTTCAAGGTCCCTTCCTACCAGGATGATTCTATTATTCTATTCTATGATTCTGTGTGTTCCTGCTGCTGCATATACTAATTCTATAGGGGAATCCTTTTTCCCCCCATGATAAAAAATGCATATAATCACCTCAAAATTTAAGTAACTGCTCACACACAAAGTCTGTCAAAGCTACAGTTTGGGACAATGCCTCAACATTTGATAAAATTTAAGTCTTACTCAGTTTAACTAGGTCTTCTTTCAATGCTCAATATTCCTGGCTGAAACTCCCAGCTTATCACGCGGAATTAACAGATGCCCTTGAGAAAGGCATATTACGTAGATCCACAGTGATTTGCATTGGGTAAGTAGGGCAACTTATGGTTGGGGAAAAAACCAACAACCCATGATAGTATCGTATTTGATTCACAAATGTTGCATGAAACTATTTAAAAAAAAACAACAAAAACAAACAGCTGAGAGAACCCAATAAAACATCCACTACAGAAATGCAAGAAAACCTACTGTACTTTGTCAAGCAACATTTTTATTAGACAACAGATTCACAGAAGAGCTAGAAAATTGTGGGGAGGGCCGATAGTTCCAATATGCTAGGTCAGTGACCACAGACTAAAAAGGATGATCATAATTCCAGGGAGTTTCAAGACACAAGCCACTAGCTGGATGCCAAAAATATAAAATAATTACAGGTGGTTCTCCTAGTTCAATAGGTTTCTCTTACCTATCTCATCAAAGAAGGAATAAAATAAAGTACATGTTTTGCAGATATTTATAGGAACTTCTTCCACCAGAGCAGAGGGGGAGGAATCACAGAAGTGTCTGAATACTGAGTGGACGGTGATAAGAGTGACCCGGCAGTCAAAGCAACCTTGCAGGGGAAGCTAAGTGGAGATAACAGTGCAGGGTAGTCCTACCTTGTGAGGTAGGAAAGGGGGGAAGGTTCTTGGAGGCACGTAGAGTGGAGCAGAGCACGCTGAAAGCTCCCAGCATTTTAAACAGTTATAAGCAGGGCAAACTGCGTATGTCAAGGGCAGAGAAAAATGTAACATGAAGTGCTAAGAGTCTGGAAAAAAAGACTTTGCTATGTTGATGGATTTTTAAAGTACTAGATGCTAAGCTTCTTCCCTGATTTTTTTATTTATTTTTTTTTAAAAAAAAGTTTGTCAGCTAGATCTATGAGGGTTTTTATTATTTACAGCATATTATAAGCATGGATAAAAGCTTTGTTTGCTGATTCTTGGCAATGTGATTATTTACTGTTAAATATTTACAGATTTTATTTTATTTTATTTTTGCCCAAAGAGTTTTGGGGAAGGAAAGGGAAATTGATTTATTTCTTTCTAAGTTTCCATGAAGCCTTCTAGGTTCATGTTCAGAAATTATCTGCAGCAACTTTGCATTTTCTGGGATTTGAGGGCTTTGCTAGGCTTAAAATTAAAATCTTCATTCCTGTTAACATAAACGATGCTCCACTTTTTAAATATAACATTAATTTTAAATGATTATTTTCTCTGCTAAGTAATCCTGAATTTGCATCTTTTATGAAAGTCTGCCTAAGTACCTTTCTCCCTGCATTTTCTTCTGCACATCTCCTCTACACAACATTCATCTTACCCAGGGGCATGGCAACTGGCCTTTCAACTCCAAATTCATTCTGTGTCTGTGGCTTCAAACCAAACAGGAAAAAAACAGAGACCCAGCTGGCTGAAGTCAGCAGCAGTCCTCTCCATTTTGTTTCCCACTTGAGTAGAAATGGAGAGCTTGGGGAAGCTAAGAGACCTTCAAATCCTCTGAAGGCCACCTAAGTAAAGAAGTCTAAGTATCCCCTGATGTGGAGGTGAGGACAGAGGGAGCAAAGAGGCATAGAAAAAGCCAAAAAGTCTCTAGCTCCTGCAGAGATTCCAGGTAGCAATATGGGCATCTTAGCAAGCTGAAAATTGCTCCTTTCTGAATCCCTGCGTGTATCTCTTGCTACAAGTAGCCTGCTGTTCCTCAACAAAGACACACAGGCAACAATGATGCCGATAAACGGCACATGCAGGGGGAAGGAGAAATGATCTAAAGGAGCTTGGAATAACACTTTGAAAACACAGGCCAGTGCTGTTGAAGACTGCTTGGGCCAAATGAAGCCTTGTAAGCAATATTTCTGGCTGGAAATCAGATCTAACTCCTCTAAGAATTTTTACGTGGTTGTTTCAAAGGAAGGTTTTTCACGTGATGTTGAAGAGTTGCTTACGTCCCACTTTTATTGTGACAGCCAGGAACCCCATGTCAACATCACAGACCTGCACTGTAATGGCTGTTGCAGGAAAGAAAGCTCAAAAATACACAGAATCTGTCCCCAAGTAATTCTGCTCTACAGTATGTAACACAGCATACAAAGCTTCATTCCATTTCAGGGAAATATCCCAAGAACAGCACAGACAGAAGCATGGTAAGAAGAACATTTTTCCTATTTTACACAGCCTTGTCTTGAAGACAAACATGGCCTAGCACAAGATACTAGGCTACACTTAAGCAACAATGAAATCAGGCAAACACAATTGTTTTAAAAAATCTGTAATACAGTATTGGACATTCTTTGACTATATCTGAACACTATTATGACAGTGCTGCATTTACCCTTTTCTTCCGAGCCAGCACATTGACTTAAAAAGTGAAGTTGTACACTGTCTTCTGCAGCCACATGATAGAGATATCTGTTGGTGAAAGCTGAGAGCCCTCAGGCATTTGGATGAATCCTTCTCTCTGGCAAAGGGGAAGAAGTTCCTCAAGAACAAAAGAAAACCCTTACCCCAACCTAAGATGTATGAACATCCCTCGAAAGAGCACACACCAAATTAAAATCAACTTATCTTCTACCCCATCAACCTGGTAGCAACTTACTCAACCAGCAAGGTAGAATAGTATCTTAAAAGTTAGTTGCCTCACGTTTCTGTGTTGAAGTTCATTAAGAAGCAAGTGATGGGAAAAAGACTGAAAAAAAACATTTGTATGATTGTGATTCATGGTTCAGAGCTGGACAGCCTGGCATGGGACGCACAGCCCTGCATTATGCATTCCTCTTTCAAGCCAAGCTCCAATAAACTCACTAGAAGTTTGGCTTGAACGTGGACTGCAGGCTATAGTTGGTAATAAAAGATCAGACAATAGGGCTTTACGTGTCCAGAGATGTTCTCTTTTTCTTAGAAATGCCTGTCATCTATTTTCCACATCCTGTGAAATTAAATGCTAATTTTATTTCTTCCTCTTCCCCCTGTTCTCATCCCATTCAATACTGATGTCCAGGAGCTGGCAATTCTGAACATGCCAGAGAAAGCCAGTGCTCACCTTGCAATCCTAAAACTTCAGTGCTTCAAAGACGAAGTCACACTTCATGGGTCAGTTTAGGACAAGAGGCATGAGTTTTGCAAGTTTTCTTCTGGAGACATCATCACTGCCTGTAGCTATCCCTTAACTACACATTTATGGTTTTGTGGCGAAATCTCTGAAGCAGCCCCCAACCAGAGTATTTTCAAGAATCAGTGTTAAAGATGAAATTCATACCTAAAACAATAGTCGCTCTAATTTCCTCAACTTTTTTTCTCTCCCCTCTTTTTTTTTTTTTTTTTTCTTCAAACAGCTGGGGGTAAAAGTAGTTTGGATATGAGAAATAGAGTATATAAAAAAAATTAAACTGAAGTAAAAGAAAGTGAAAGTTAATTTACTGAGTAATGAAACAATCAGCTTTTCTATATGTTTATACAGAAACACTGCAGATAAAATGACAGATTATTTCTCCCCCTGAAGGGCATGTCAAGGCAGTTACTAAAACTCATGGTGAAACCAAGCAAAACTGCAGCCACCTAACTTGTGATTTCTAAAGTGTTTCATATGAAAAGCAAGTACAGAATAGAGTTTTCCTTAAGTGATAGCCACTGGCCATGGAACGTGCTCAACAATGTTTCAAGCTCCTAACTCTTGTTCTTCAGTCCATCTATGGTAAAATATATTAAAAAACAAAACAAAACATTTATGATAAAGGGCATAGCCAGATGTCTCTCTCACTAGCAATGAATTGCAGGCGAAGGCTGACAGATCCAAGCAATTGAATAACCCAGGGGAAAATAAATAAATAAATAAGGAGATGAAGGGAATAGATCACTTGATTTTACAGATTTTCAAATACAGTTATCCTCTGCCAGAAGTTAATAACTACCAATTACCTGGGTCTGTTTCAGGCAAATGAAGTGCACTTATCTTGCACCCAGCCAGACCCCATCAGCACCACTGCACCAAGAGCCACTGAGGTCTGGAGTCAATGACACATCAAGTGGTGGGTCAAGCAAGCTGTGGATCTTTTTAATCAATTTTTTTTGTCTCTGAGCAAGATACCTATGTGAAGCCATTAAGAAGCAAGAAATGGGAGGAGTGTGTGTATGTCAAGTAAGTAGATAGCGTCATGCCTTTGGATCAAGAGGATGAAGGATCATTATTTTTCAGGGTTAGGAAACAAAAGATAGCTCTTGTCAGCTGTGACTGGCAATCAGACTGGAACTGCTCCAAAGGACTTAGAAAGTAGGAGCAGAGTGCCTGGAAAAGCACAGTATGGTCTGGGATGGAAAGGGCTGTAGTTGGTTCAACAGGAACTGCCTGTCCTCCTATCTAGGAGACACCCACCCAGGAGGGTGTGTGTGGCTGGTATCGCCTGTCTCTTACCCATACATCACCTCCACTGCTGTCTAGGGGCCAGTACATTTTAATGGCAAGAAACAGAAAAAGCTGTAAATTAGCACTGCAATGGATTTCTGCCACTGCTGGAAGGCAGTGCTAGGCCTTTCTGTCAGGACTATATTTGTTTTAGGATGCTAACCTGCACGGAAAAAGGAAATTTTTATTATTTTTTTTTTAATCAGTAGATCACTAATGCCATTTTCATGAAAGATCAATGGCAGCATCTATGAAATAAAAGTATTTGTAAACTTTAAAACCCCAGAGAAAGAGCCACAGAACAATTTAAAGAAATTAAGAGGGATGTGAAAATCATAAAACAACATAGTCAGGTTGCTGCTGTTGTTATCCTTGCAAACCTGAAGTGGCTCAACTTGCACAGGCTGATGGGGAAAGAAAAAAGCATAGAGGGAATTAGTATCCTTAGCAGAGGATGAGTGTGTCCCTGATGGCAGCAGGGACCAGTGTGAACTGGACACAGCTGGACACCATTTAACCTGGGCACAGCTGAAGACATTTACCTTCTTCCAGACTAACCTGGGCAGAGCTGGACATGATCATGTCCCTTCCGGCCTAAACAAAGGCGGCACGGCTGTTGCATTTACAGGCATGGTGTCTTTCCCTGGCCCTAAGCCTTAACTACTTCCCTCAGGTATGACAATATGCTGCTCCTGATAGGAAATGATGGGTAAACCCACAAAATAACACTCGGAAAGGAGACACGGAGCCTTTCCTGCTGCTCTTGCACCAATGTTTCTTTTGGAGCATTGCTTCTGAACTTGGCTTCAAGTATGGCCACCATTTGATAGGCAAGGGCAGCCAGGCAAGGGAGAAGGTGTCCCAAGGCAGAGACCAGACTCAAGACTCTCAGTTTTCTTCATCGAAATTGTAAGAGATGAGAAAATGTAGCTGTTCTCTTCAACAAAAACTGTTTTTTATCTTTGTATAAATCCATACAAGACTGAAAAAAACAACGTACCAAACAGGCATGATTGGTACAGTAGGCAACTCCTTTGTGAATTGGCTCATTTAGGCATTCATTTAAATACAGTAATTAAGATTTAACACAAAACAGAAGCTGCTTTCAGATGTCATTTTGAAGGCCAGATGATCTCCTCTTTATTAATATTATAATTTTAAACTATTGTCAGCCGATTTTCCAAGGATCAAGCTGTGAGCAAAGAGAATACACTGCTGAAGTATGTCTATTTAAGTAACAGTCTCAATGAAAATGAGAGGTTGATTATAAATCTGTGATACAGAGGATGGATAAACTGCACAACTAAACCTCGAGGTGCTTTATCTGGACAATAGGAGAGAATTTATAGCTTCGGCATCTGCCATTCACCCTTTTTATGTAACACCACATGGAAGAACGACAGCATTTAAGGTAACATATTTCTGAAAACCTTTATGAGAAAGCCAGCAGCTTACTGCAAATGAAAAATGAAATCCTGGAGGGAACACAAGTGCTTTACTTCCCTTCCATAGGCACGCAGAACACGGGAATGCGAGGGGAAAGCAATTAAAGTATGATGATTCTAAAGGGGAATAATTATTTCACAATTACTTGAGAACATTACATTTATTGCTCTAATTAGTTTTTATTTTCCAAATAGGCATTCTTGTTCCTGCATTTTTCTTCCACCTATGAAGGTTTCTCCTGGTTTCCCACTTCTTCGCTAAGGAAAGCTTAACCTCGCTCTCTACCTTTCTTCTCTTTTTTTCTGACTTTAGCCTCTGGTTAACCTTGCCCTGCCAATAGTTTGTTTTAATCAAAGGAAAGGATGTCAGGAGATGCAATATACTTTGCAATTATATGAACACACAAGAAATAATCCACAATAGAAAACACAGTTTATAGAAATTAAGAATAAAATAAAATCACCTCTCTGCTTTATTAAAAGAGGGTTCTATTCTATATGCCTAAAATATAAGACAATGATTTTTCTCTAGAGTCTTGTCTTGCCAAAATGCATTCCAGGAGCTTTTAAAAACTAAAAGATTTTTCCCCTGTATCGCTTGGGTCAAATATTTTTATATTAATCTATTAATTAATTATGACATTTGAATAGAGCGAATGCTCGTAACATATCAAACATCCTAAAATGCCAATGAAATATTTAGTGTTATCAAAGTTTTTAAAAGCAATCATAACTGATGATTAATTTGGATGATGAATACATGTGGGGGAGGCTTCAAAACTTGGGAGATCATATCATAGGAAGTGGAAGGTATATTTAAATATTAATGTGCTGGGAGTTATTGTAGGTTACATACTGAATGGGGTTTGCTTTTCCTCAGTAGCGGCGCAAGGTATCTGGCATGAAAGTAACTTCAGTAACAAGTCACAGTACTTTAAAATTAAGCTATTACTACATTAAAGTAATAATAAAATGCCAGTATAAGGATGAGGTTATGGTCTTAAATACCTGATACCCAGCTATCCATTTTCAGTTAGCAATGAAAGGTTTGGTATTCTACATATAAAAATACCTGGATAGTTGAAAAATTATTTTTGACAGTATGTTGAGTTTTCCCTGTGGTGAAGTCTGGAAAAAAAAGTTAATTTTATTGCCTCCAGTTTATGCTGGAAAAAGTCCTACTTTTCAGGTTTGGTGCAGAAGGACAAGTTTTGTTGTTTTTTTTTAAGTGTAAGAACGCCTGTGCATAATAACATCCCTTATTTATTTAAACAATAAATACAAACAAAAAGTATTGAAAATTTATTTTCACTGCCATTTTAATCAGCATATTGCACATATATCTGATTTTGACTCATCACAGATAAAAAGAGGCAGGAATTCAAAGACTAACTGCTTCTATTGCATAATTACTGTGGACCCAATGCAGTTGCATGTGGACTGCTTCAAGTATAATGTATTTTATTGGCATTATACCTAGTATCAAAAATTAAAGTGAAATTTGAGTTTGTCTGGGTGATAACAAACACTATTACTCCTTTACGTTAAAGGTAATCCCAGGCAGTGGAATGTATATCATGGAAAAGAAAATCTTTGGTGGTGTTGCAGAAATCAACGTGGGGGGTTACTATGATGAGCATTTAATCCTCAAAGCAGCCACTTCACAACCATCCAGTTGGCATCTACATGTAAGTCAGTGAAATTACTAAGCAAATTACATTGAACTCATATTTTATAACTGCACTTAGCAACCATTAACCCTCTCCTGCCCTGCCAAAATACAGACACACACACACATTTCTGCCTATGCCATTTCTTCAGAATTGCTCCTTCCACACAGATAACACACACAGGCAATGAATAACGTAATGAAACCCAATTTCTGATCCTTTAAATAGAGCTCAAATCAAGCAGTCTCCTTGCAAGCCTCTACAACAGCTAGAGTATTCAACTTGCCCTCAAGAACAAAAGTTCATACTACTTTACGCTTCATATCCTAAAAGGTCTATTTCCCAATGCTATTTCATTAATGAACTTTTATTAGTTGAATTGCCATTTGGTTACTAACCAGGTACATTGATGCCATGCCTAGAGTTTAATTATACTAGTCAAGTCAAAAAACCTGATGTTCGATTTTACTTATATTTAATTAGTTAATAACACTAGCAAAATATGGAAGGAAGCCACATTTAAGAGCACTAAACAGTCTCACAGAGATAAAAGTGTTTTAACTTGGACAACTATCAGGCTGGCAGTTAACTTTCACAATAGGCATGCACTGAACATTACTCCTTGAAAATTCTCTTCTGCTGCTTGCTGAAAAAAAAAAAGAAAAAGAAAAAGAAAAAAAAAGATGGTCCTGAAATAATTCCTTTTACAAAGAGCTTTTAAACATATAAACAAGGAGAATGTAACAGATACTGTATAGGGCCGATTTCTTAAAACATCTGATATGCCACAGGCAAAACCCTAAAAAAATTTTTAAAATCTAGTTCTGCAAATTTCCACTGTGAACGAGAAGAGTTTTACATACATCTTGCTAATTGCCCCGCTCTAAAATAGGAAATACCTTTCTGCTAAGGACTGAACTAAATGATACTCAACGGCGAGACCAGATGGTGAGGTTAAAAGTTTTGTGCAGCCCTGTAACTCGGAGCGGGCTCTGCCGTGCACTGTGCCACCCTGCGCAGCACTGCTGGCCTCTGGCTGCTCGCCTGGGCTGGGCCAGCTCAAGGGTAAGGTGCATCCAAGCCCCTGACCCCTTATGCATAATCAAACTGCATTCTCGTCAGCACTGATTAGTCCAGAGACCTGGGGACTTGCAAATAAATGTATGGGGCCATTTGGCAAGAAGGAGAAAATAAACATGTTTTAAGTAGCGAATTAGAGAGTTTTGGAAAGGGAGTGTAGCAAAGCTTCCACAGACAGCATTTAGTTTCAAGTTTTTATTCTTTTTTTAGGAACAGAAGCTCCCTTAGTTAATAGCAATTTAGCCTCTCTATTAATTTGTTTAAATGACACATGAACCCTGGGAATCATACATCTTAACAATTACTTAGATCACTAGCAAAGCAAAGCTTGGTTAGCACAAAGAAGCACATCACAACATGACGAATGATGATGCAGGAGGCAAACTTACTCTTCTTCAACAGATCACAAAGTCCCTCCCAAAACATATGAGGAACCAGCACCAGATCCTAAAGGATGTGCATTTAACAACTTCATTATTAAACTTCTGTATTTAGAGACCCACTCAGAAGCTGACATATCTCTAATTTGTGTTTCTTTGGACACACGTTAAGATCTGCATCTGATAAACAGAGTGTGTTTCAAGCTGTGTTAAAATACATACACAGAATCACAGCATCACAGAATCTTAGGGGTTGGAAGGGACCTCGAAAGATGATCCAGTCCAACCCTCGTGACAGAGCAGGATCACCTAGAGCACATCACACAGGAACACGTCCAGGCAGGTTTTGAATGGCAAAAATCACAGAATCTTAGGGGTTGGAATGCTATGGATGCTTCCCAGAGAAGAGGAGCATAAAGATAGCAATGCAGAAGGAAGAGTTTGACATGATACTCCCTCCTCCAAGGGCAACTTGGAGATAAAGTTATATAAGCCTAAGTGACAACAGGGCATCATCAGCCACAGTTAATAGTGCCTTTGAGCTTGGAGATATTTGTTAGCAGTATCTTTTCTGACTGCCTTGAAGGACAGCAGGTAAAAAGTCTAATCAAAGCTGAGAGGATGAAAACAAGGGAACGCTCAGCTGTGGCAAGTACCTGCAGACCAAGGGATGTGAATGTTCAGCTGCAACTTTGTACCCTTATAGTCAAACCCATGCAATTTTTATGCAAAAGACGAGAAATACAGGACCTTTTCCAAAACTGACCGGTACCAAGAAAAACAGGGCTCTTACAATGAGAAAAACAAAATACAGCAGAGAACTCATCTGAATTTAAGACCATGAAACACAGACAAGGGGCAGCATTTACACAAACACTTTGCTGTCCTTCAAGGACTGTAAAAATAGCGTAAGACATCCACACCAAGTATGTTCTCCCCCTGCTTCTCTCCCTTCTCCCACACACTTGCTAAATCTCAGCTGCCTGAACAACTGCCCACCACTGAGTATCTCCATGCAGAACATTGCTGGTGCAAGCAAAAGCACTCCAACCTTAGCAGAAAGTTTGGTTGCCAGTAAAGAAGGCAATAAAAGTCTGAATAGTCTTAGATGGGGCCACAGTATGCAACCTGATTTGTGCAAATCGCAGGTGACAGTCTCTGCTGCACACACGGGTTTATTTACACTTGTAAGTTAAGTGCTGCCTCAACCAGAATAGCTCCAGTACAGAGTCAATGCCAAAGCCTCTCGCTTCATTCTAATGTAACTCAAACCACATTTGTCATCCTGATGAAAGAAGAAAAAGCAACAAAATAAAAGACATTTTGGATACTGTAAAAATGCAGCACAGTCCTCAGCCTTCGCATCTTTCAGCAAGTGATTATTTCCCCCTTTCTTGGCTTTTATTTTTTCACATAAGGCTTAGGTTACCTGAAAACCCCTGTCATTTGGCAATGCCCAAGAGAATGATAACAGAAACTTTCAGATCGAGATTAATGGAGCAGGGGCAGGCTAGGGGAATAGTTCTCTTTCTGAAATTCCAGCATTCAGCACCTTCCGATAAATCTCATCTCCAGTTCACCTGCATGTAAAACAACCATCCTCACCCTAATTAACACTCTCCGTACCAGGCAGCTGTCGGGGGCACGATTAAAAATAAATAAATAAAAGGGGGAAAAAAAAAAAAAGAGAGAGAGAGAAAATTTCTTGTTTTCTGCCTGGTGTTACTCCCAGCGGATGTTTAAGATTTATTTGAATTTGAAAACCAACGAAGCTTTTGCCAGGGGGGAGTTATTCTGCCGGGGAAGGACTGAGGTAGCAGGGGTGGGTCCGGGCTGGGTACAAGGGACAAGTGCCTGTGCAGGAATTCCCGCCGGGCACGGAGCAGAAGCGCACTCAGTTATGCGCGATCGCTGTGCGTTTCTCCACGTTGCATCAGCAGCCTATAAACCCCAACCTCACCCTGCCGCCCCCCGCCCGCCTTTACCGACCTGCCGGAATACTAAACACCCAGCTGCTGCCGCTCGGGGGGAGGGG
>NW_009953811.1:4620891-4641605 GCF_000747805.2 Chaetura pelagica
GGCGGGCCCCGCCGCCCCGGGGAGAGGCCTGGCACCGGCACCGGGGGTGGGGGGGACCCCTCCCCGAGCCTGGGGGTCCAGGCACCGCCTCGCCCGCGGGCAGCGCTCGGCCAAACTTTGAGAGCAGCGCGGTGGGAGAGGGCGGGAAGAGCCCCTGCCGAGCCCCCCGCCAGTCCCTCCGAACGCTCCCCCGGCCGCGCTCCCCGCCCTGCCCCACGCTCACATTTCGGGTGTGCAGCCACCGCGTTCTGAGGGACGAGCGGAGCCCGCAGCCCGGCACCCCGCTGCTCACATTTCTAACAGAACACGCGAGTGGTTTGCACAGAACGAGTTCTTCCCAGTACGGTCGGCACTGCCAAACTGGGGAGGCACTGGGAACGTTTCGGCGGGTTGTTCAGGACAGGCTCTCTCTACTCTAATTCCTGCTATTCAGACCTTGGCACCCATGAAACGCGCCGAGTGATGTTACTGGCTCGCGGGAGACTAGTAGTAACTCTGTCCTCACTGATCAAAAATAGGGATTTAAATAAGTAATGACTGTAAATCCTTCCTCTCGGCTGTAACCTGCCAAAAGCCCGTGCCCAACCCCACTGCAACTCGACAGTTGGCCACAGCCGGCACACAGAAGTGACACCACCAAGACACACCAAATTCCGCACATACAAAGAGCTGGAGCCACCCTCCCCACGCTACCGCCCCCTGAAAATCTGTATAAATTCGCCTTTGCATCTCCAAAACCTACTTGCTTCAACACAAAGCAGCTCCAGGCAAAAGTGTATTAACATATTTACAAAGATTACTGGATGGTCGCAGCAGTCTAGACAGACAGAACGTTTCTCATCATTGTGTGTGTGCTTCTCCTTCTGAATCTCCCTCCAGGTTTTATAATTTCATTTCTTCTGGATAATCAATGCTTGAAAAAATTAGCAAAAGCAAATAAAAAACTATGACTCGCCAACTTTTTCAAAGAGTATTCTAAAACAAAGTTGACCAACACATAAATATGCTACCAGTTAGGCCAAGTTTGCTTTGAATTTTGACCTGTGTTGATTTGATAATAAAAATACAGACCAGGCAAATCTTCAGAGTCTGTTTTATTGCACTAAGAGATTTTTCCACTTTAAACAAGAAGAAAAAACCCTCGGGCTGCTAAAATTTTTGCCTACTTTGCAAGTCTAAAGAAAGAAAAGGTTCGCTTGGCCCTCAGCATAATCCCCGTAGGACAGCTGCAATCCTGAACAGATAGCTATAGTGTTATTAATCTGCTCTGTTCTGTATGTTCACATACTGTCCTCATCACCATGACACCTAAACATCTATGTAGAAATGCACAAAGCAAAGCTATGGCTCCTCTTTACTAAATTAATGGTGATTCCTTGGCATGACCCATCTTAGGACTATGCAGCGGATAAAAAAAATAAGTGCAAAGTTGCAATCAGCACAACTTTCTCCAGCTGGATGCAGCCACCTGGGTTTTGATCTGAGGCCTCCATGGTGGTTAATCCAGCCCAGAGCAGAGTTGGATTAACTTTCAATTTCAAAATCTTGCCACTGCAGAAGGAGCAGGTTTTAGCTCTGAAGAAATATGGGCAGCTCAGTGAGGATGAAGATATTAAGTATGAAGTCTCCACCCCCGCTTCACCCTGTGTGGCTGGATCTGTACCTCTTCATCATCATTTTTTTTTTTGGTACATGCTAAATCTTAGGGACTTCAGTCTCACCAGCCTGTCCCTTCTAAGGACCACTTTCCCACTGCTGCTGACTGAGAAGTAAATCCACACTTTGCGCGGGACGCAAAGCAGGGAGGAGGAGAGAATCACAAATAATTTTGCTTCAAATCTGCATATGGAACAGTGAGATCTTTATAAATTTGCCCCATTTCACAAGGTATAAGTGCTTAAAAATGCTTCATTAAAACGTATGTTCTTTTGAAATATTTATTTTCCTTTTAATTACATATGAATTAGCTGGAAGAAGCTGTAGGGAAGCCCTCTTACTGACTTAAGCCTTCTCAGCAGTTTGTTAAATTCTAGCCTCAAATCCCTTGAGGGAATAGTGGATTCAAAGCAGCTTTTAATCATACTATAAGGAGGGTGAAGTAGTATGTAAGTAGGTCATAGAGAAAGCATTACAAGTGCATAGGTTATTGCTTTATTTAACAACTACAGTGTAACACACTTTTCAAAGCACATTTGCTTTTGCCATTTAAAAGTTAGAGGCAAGAACAGGGTCAAATGCAAAAAGAAGCCCTTTCTATTAAAGATACTGAGATATGACTCAAGGAGAGCTTATAGGGAGAAACTGCATTCGAAGAATTTTATTCTCCAACATAAATTATGTAGTGTCTGTGTATGTATTAACTCTCGAACACAGAGGGTAAGGAAAAACAACGACCAAAACCCCTGAATGTTTCACACTGTTACAGGCTCAGCTCTGTTATTCGGAATGTTAAAACCGGTTTTTTGATCAGCACATGTGTGCAAAATAGCAACTTTTATTTAAAAAAAACAAAAGAAAAAAATGGAAATTTTGATCCATTACCAGAGAGATATGAGGAAAGGGGATGGCAAATGAAGCTGCATTAATTTTTTACAGCATAAATCAGACAAAAGATGTAAACACTGGCTTGGAGGAGCTGCATTATTGCTGTGCTATCGCTGCCTGCCGATATTAAGCTTTCTCAGCTGGTGGAGCATATGGCAGTTTTGAGGAAGGAACCTGGAGTTTGGAATCAGCAATTCTCAGGCTTTAATCCTATTCCAGCTACAAATGTTGCCTCCCCTCATTTCAGAGGCCCAGACCCCACTTGCTGCCACAGTAGCATCGTTTACTCTTTGGAACTCAGTTTCTCCATACATGTAAGCAGGGCAGATGAAGCAATTTCACCTCACATTAGCAGGTTAGTCACCGCTCAAGGAGCTTTTAAAACACCGAGCTATATGCAATTTCTCCAAACAACTCAACATGTGAAAACTGAACACCTCTTCAGAGAAAACAAACACCAAAAACCCACGGGAAGTTCAGCTGGAGAAAGCTAGGGCTTGAGTGCTGGATTGCTGGCAAGTCTATGAGCTCACTGTGACATCACTGCCTGTGGCTTTCAATCAGTGAATGACAAAGAGAGCAGACACCCCCTTCCCTTCCAGATCCTGCACCCAAATTCAGCATGGAGCTCACATCCTGTCCCCTCTCCAGACCCCCTCCTCACCCTTTCCTTAATTGCCATTCTTCTAATCAACTTGCCCCCCAGTCTCAGACCAAGAAAATGCTACCATTGGAGGCACTTCAAGGGAAAGTTTCCAAATGACTTCACTCTCTCCCAAGCCTGCAGGGCAGCATGAAGAGTTCAAATCCTCAGCTTTATTCCCCCCTAAGCCAATGAACATGCTCAGGATTCAGCTTATCTCTGGCATCAAAGCAAGTTTCTAACAGAGGCAGCAGAAGCAGAGCTCAGCGACAGCGGTGTAAATTTGGAGCGGGCTCAAATGACTTCACTCAGGATCTTCCACTAATGCAAGGGGAAAAAGAAATCTGGTCTAGATAGAGCTAGTGAATGCAAATGAGGTGTTCACTATCTTTCACAAAGAAATAACCTTCCAGGCAAACCATGAGCCTGAAAGTAGTAGTATGGCTAAGAGCAGAAAATAGAGCTTTTTGGTTTGTGCAGTGGGACGTGAGCTTACCTGCCTATAAAGGAGCAGAATAACTTTTACCACCAGACTTCTAGGGGGGCGAGAAAGGGGAAAAAAAGAAAAGGAAATAGAAAAAAAAAAAAAAAAAAAGCACACAGGTACAAGTCACAAAGCACTTGGGCAGAGCTAATGAATGGTCTAAGCACTGTGAACAATTAGAACAAAACTAGTGCATGTCTTTGAGTGGCAAAAAAGCAATGGACTAAATTCTGCACTGGTTTTATATTTATGAAGATTCTGATCATTTGTAACAAATCCACCTTTGCCAGTTAGATCTAACATTGGAATAAAGTTTTGCATTGTGAAGCCTTAACCTTTCAGTAAGGATTTTTTGTTTATGAAAGCAATCATACAACAGTCTCCCCTTCATCATATTTTGAGAACTAAAACAATTTCTTTATAACCAAAACCCTTTTAAAAAGAAAATTTAATTATGGCTACCACCAGATTCTAGGGGGGCGAGAAAGGGGAAAAAAAAAAAAGGAAATAAAAAAAAAAAAAAAAAAAAGCACACAGGTACAAGTCACAAAGCACTTGGGCAGAGCTAATGAATGGTCTAAGCACTGTGAACAATTAGAACAAAACTAGTGCATGTCTTTGAGTGGCAAAAAAGCAATGGACTAAATTCTGCACTGGTTTTATATTTATGAAGATTCTGATCATTTGTAACAAATCCACCTTTGCCAGTTAGATCTAACATTGGAATAAAGTTTTGCATTGTGAAGCCTTAACCTTTCAGTAAGGATTTTTTGTTTATGAAAGCAATCATACAACAGTCTCCCCTTCATCATATTTTGAGAACTAAAACAATTTCTTTATAACCAAAACCCTTTTAAAAAGAAAATTTAATTATGGCTTAAAGCTGATCAATGAATTTTATGCATTCAAACCTTATCCTCTTGTGAGCCTGCCCCGCTTCTGTAGGCTATTGTAGATAATCAGTAAATTTCAGAAATAAACGTCATTTAAAATTAGCCTTGTGAAAAGGTACCTCAAATTAAGCATTTCTAGAGCTTTCACTTGAAGCACATTGGTATTATGTAAACTCTGGTTGCTATAGTAAAACTTCCTACTCAGTACTTTTTTTTTCTTCCTATTTTATACCACTGAAGAGGTGACTTCATCCCACTGTGAGTATAAGGCCTTTGTTCCATTTTGTGGGTAATAACTTAATCTTTCCAAAAACAATTAGTCAAGATTTTATTGCAGAAAGCAGACACTACATGTGCTGGAGGGCTTTTAGGAAAGGCCTTTAATTTGGAGGAACACCCTACTTTGCTAATAGCATGCAAATACTTGGCATGGTCGGTCATGAGGATAAGGTCCAATCCTGCACAGTGGCAGTGCTGAGCAGGACCTGGCCAGTACCATTTGATCCAGCTGGGCTACCCAGGGTGCTCAGCACTGCATTTAGCAAATACTAAAGTAAAGTAGTAACAAGTAAATATTTGCAAGACCAAGTCTTACCCTCCTGTTATTTATTTACAGCCCTATTGAAGTGTTCCTATTGATCTGTAGGTGTTGCCTTTGTGTAGTGCCTTGTGCCTACAGACAGAAGACCAAGACTTTTATCAACCCAGTCTTATCTCAACTTGACAACAGGCATTGACTCTTTTTTCCTCTTTTTTTTTTTTCTCTCTTTTTTTTTTCCTTTTTTTTTTTAAATGAACCACCTTATCTTTTCACCCATTGACTGATTCCATCAGCAACCACTATGCAACCAGGAGACAAACTGGAGCACTGCATGAACTGGAGAGAACTGATTTCCTACTAGACAGCAGGCACATTGTTTATGGTAAAAAAGACACCTTTCCAAACAACACTGGAAGATGGAACTTAATGCTGTTGGATTTGGCTATTATATTATCTTCACATGAAAAAAGTGTAATCTCATACTACTTAGGATAGGAGGAATCACCCATCTGGTGCTCTTGTCTGTGTTGCTTCATCCTCACCATATGTAAGAGCTCCACTTTTGCCTTTGTAGGGCAAGGGAAAGGCCTTCTGTAACCAAAAACTGCCTCCCCTCCATCCAAACCCACAGGAACAACTACTAGAAGCCACAAAAACCTCCCTCATTGTATATACTTTTGAAATTTCTGAAGATTTTTGCTAAGCTAGGGAGATTGGTTCATGGGAGGGATGCGGATGGTGAGGATGGGTTGAACACAGAAAATTACTGGTGATGCTGGAGGGCAGCTCCAACTCCAAAAACAACAGGCAAAGACAAGTGTGAAGTTCTAATGTGGAATCAGCAAGGCAAGAAGTTCAGTATGGGACATCAAAATAGACAGAAAGCCAACAGAAGACTAATTTGTAAAAATGTAAAGAAATCTGAGGGCTTCATTACAACATCTAAATTAACTGACTGCACGCCACTTCTAACAGCAGGATCTTCATAAGGTTAACCTCCATCTCCCCTTCTCATTCATATCTACCATGTGCTGTTCTTTCTTTTTCACTGCAAACAAATAGATCTCACCTTATGCTCAAACTGTAGCATCTTTAAAGTAGGAAATTTAAGTTCTTTTCTTAATTTGTTCATGAAATGCCTAGAATACATCTCGTTCCTCAAAAATAACAATCACCCTTATAACATATAAAGTAACTATCTTTGTTTGACATCATTATTTCCTGCAGACAGACAGAATCCATTAAACCTCAGACACGAAGGACAGAAAGAGAAGGCTCCTGCAGGAAATATAAAGCATTCACACGTGCAGAAAATTGCATTGTACCTGGTTTTGTTGGCTTTTTTTTCTTCCTAAATTAACACTGTAAGGATTGATACGTAGGTCAGATCCAAAGGTCCACCTAGTCCCTCTGATAATGGCTTGTAATGGATGCAAAGAGAAAGAGCATGAGTATGACAAGTGCATCGTGATCCCACCTTCCAGCAATCAGAGGCTGAGGGACTTCCTAGCGTCAAGGACCACATCCCAGCCAAGATGTTTACCAGTCTCAAAATCACTGACTCAATTTTTTCCCAAAATTATCTCTCTGAAAGGAACATTTATGAAGTCATATGTCTATTACTCCCAGAGGTGCCTGTTCAACAAGCTGTTCTCAACAATCTCGGAGATCTGGGGCTCAGTACAACAAACAGGAACACTGGCTGTCTTTTCTGAAGCAAAACATTAAACCCAACTTAGTGTTTAACTGAAAATGCTTCGCTTCAGTAGAGCCACAATTCATTTGCAACTTTTAAAAAAATCCAACTCATTGATAACACAATTTTGTGAGAAAAAAAAGATGAAACAATGGGGTTCATAGGGAAGGGATCTAGTTTGACATCCCTTTGTGAGAAAGGCTCCTTAGGAAAAAAATTAAACACTTTGAATTGCTATATTTGAGGGGTGGGGGTTATCTGAGTTAAATGTATGTTCATCAGCCGTGCACAGACAAATCTCCATCTGATTCACTGGAGCAGCACTGCAGAACACCTGATGTTGCTGATGCAGTTCTGTCACTGTTTTGTTATTTTTAAAGGGGGTTATATAACTCTCTCATTAAAATTAAATGTGGGTTGAAATGATGCAGGCAAATTCTCAGGCTTTAGAATGAGCTTCTTCCTCACAGTATAGCTGAAAATAGATCATTTTTAGGCAGAAGAGAAGGAAAATGAAACCAAAAGGTTGTTACAGTTGAAAATCGAGTCCCTAAGAATTTAAGTTTTCTGATAATGCACCGTTTCCTTTCTAGAGGGCCTCAATTCTTCAGATGCTGACCTGCAGCTTCCAGGGAGAGCAGGTGCAGGATTTGAATCTTAAATTTGCTTCGTAGCACCGCTATCATATCATCCACAGTTATCTACACTTGCAAGGTTCCATTTCCAGATGATCTACATTTGGGAGCCCTTGCTTTTCTCTTCACTCCTCTATTTGTCTAAAAGGGATAGTAAATGCCTGTATCCTTGCTCTGATTTCCTATCAGTTTTTTCCCCCTGTCCAACCCTCTGCTCTATCTTACTCCCAGTGACAGACTGTTGTCTGGCATTCTCAAAGGCTGCTCTTGAAGATGACCTGCTGATTTGCTGCCATGGGAACTCCAGAGCAAGGACAGCATTTACCCCTCGCACACCGGAGGGCACAAGCAACAGTTCCCGTTGCCACCCTTCTCACCAGTAGAAGTTTGCCCTCCTCTGTCTCAGAAGCCTTGCAAGAGACCTGGGAAGGCTGTGCCTTAAATAACAAAAGTGCTGCAACCTCTCCAGCATCCAGCAGCAGCCACTGCTCAATTATTGGGAGGAAGGTGAAAAAGTCTAATAGCATATGTGAGCATGCAAATTGCTTTTCAAAACTAGTGGAGAAAAAGCTTAGGCAGCAAAGCATAAGACTCAAGAAGAACCCTCTCTAACATAATGGCAGAAAGCATTATCTTCGTATAAGTGCCATATTTAAAACTTCCTAAGCAATTTTTTTAGTAACTGTATTCCTTTGAATCAGAGACTTAACTTAAAACTAGGTTATTTTACCGAATAAGGGACACAGGGTAACACATCATCCACCAAGTGTGCTACGTGCAGAGACGAGCAAGTAATTTTCTCGTTACCCCACCCCCTAACACAATTTTGCATGTTTTAATTGAAATAGAAGGATCATTTTTACTTGGCTGCATTTTGCAGGGCAGCTTGAGATCCACACTGTGTCAGTCTTGTCAGTGCACTGGCAGGTTCACAGACCTACGATATTCTCCTACAAGCAACGATTCATAAGCGCCTAATCTGGCAATGTGGGCTTAATACATAATATAATTTCACGAGCCACCTAGAAACTGAGTACAAATTTGGGAGTCAATTATTTCCAGAAATGTCAGTTTAGCCACTAGTTCAGAAACCTGGAAGATGGATCTGTCTGATATTAGCCCACAAAATGGTCACTGATCCTTACAACTATCAGAGAAAATAAAGTTGTGTGTAAGAACAGCTAAAATTCTTTTTTACGTCCTGCTTGAGCTGGTTAATAGCTATGCTATCCCAGTCTCAAGACTGAAGTGAGAGATGGGGAAATTAGGGTTCAGATCAGGATTTACTCCAAATTTTGGAAAATTTCTGCTTCCTTCTATCCAATATAGTTAACCTTCAGTGCACCATTAACTTGCTAGGAGCGGTATTAAAGTGACTTTAATTGACATATTTGCTTTCACTGCAGGGTGAAAATAACACAAAAGCAAAACAAAACAAACAAAAAAAGGTTTTTGCCACTGCAAGAGTGTTGGAGGGGGAAAAAAATTAATAAAAAATATCTGTTTTTTATTTCCTCTGTGAGGATGCCAGCAGTCCTGTTTCATAAACTCCAGTGATTCATCCCCATCCCAGGCAGCCAATCATTCGCCAGGTCAAGTAGAAATGGGCTGTAGAGCCAGCAACTCCTGCTGCCCTGATAATGCATGTCATTCCAGGCATGGCGACATGCTTTCTCAACAGCTGCCATTTTCAGTTACCTTTTCTATGGCTGACATACAAGTAAATGTGTTGGAAGCAGTAAAACAGTCATAGGAAAGCAGTTGCAAAGATAAATAGCACCTGCACGTGATAATCTCTAATGTCATTAGAGAGGAAAGAAGGATGTGTTTTGAAACAGGATTTTTTTCCTCTGAAAGCATCACTTGACTTCGGGGGGGTTATGTGAGTGTGTGTGTGGGACTGAGGGCTTTTTTGTGTTTGTCTGTGGTATTTTTTTTTCTCAAATAAACATCCAGACATTTGTCTTGGTTATAACCTTAATAGATGTAACTAGGGAAAAAAACAACTCAAAACACCCAGTGATAAAGAAAAATCTAGCAATTCACTTGTAAGAAAGATTTTGTATAGCTAGATTTTGCTTGAATTCAGTAATGCTCACTTTTAGGAACACAAAGGCTCTAATTAAGGGAAAAGAAAAGGATTTTCTTCAGTCAATTCTTTTCTGTCTTTATTCCTTAACATCTAACTTAAATTTCATGAACTACTTGTTCAATAACTGTGCTCTGAATTATATGTAGTTGAATACTTTTCCTTGCAGACGGAAACTGTGTGGGAGTTTTCAGGGCACAGAACTATAGAAATAAACACCCATCAATGAAAACATGTTTAAACATACGTGCACATGTGTATGTGTGTACATATGCACACAGATCTATACCTCTATCTTAGATACACAGCATGTGCAAATTATGTACATATACCACGTAAGGACCCTGTGCCTGCACGCCAATGGTAAATAAAAAAAAAACAAAACTGTTCCCAATAACAGAACTGGAACAAGATTTCAAATGCATAAGATTATCCATATTAATTTATGGTAATCTACAAATGAATGCTGCAGAGACAGTACAGGTTATCCAAAATGGTACTTGCATTTAATGAGAAACTATCACAAAATATCTTCAAGACAGATTTAGTTGCATCTTCTAATACCCCCTGAATTAATATCAAGCAAAAAAAAACAAAGCAAAAGCTATGTTTTCCCTTTGGAACAACTGGCTCTTGAAATGCCAAAGGAAAGCCAAGTTTTTCTCTCCATACAAAGTCCTCTTAGACATCTTGCTTTCAGAATTCATCAACTTAGGTGTTTTCAGGGCTGTAAGCAGTGAACTTTCCATCAGCAGCATCTTCAGCTAATTAACCCTCCTGATTACAATAATTAGTATTGATTCACTCCTGAATGACTTCTTAAGTATTCAAGCACAATCTACACTTGCAGTAAAACTTCTAGATATGAATATTAATTGAATGCTCTCCTTTGTTTTTCAGCCCCAAAGGTATAGTTTGCAATCTTATATACTTAAATTTGATAACAGAAACACTTCAGTTTTATTCTCATTTAACAAAGAGAATATTAACATGTTGATGTTAGAGATTGTGGTTCATGAATCTGAAAAAAAGAAAAAAAATCTAGACAAAGACTCCAAGCTAATAAATAAATTAATATAATTCAGTTCCATTTCCTATGGCAGCATGGAAAGTCAGCTCCCAGGTTAAGACTTATCCTGCTCCCGCTCTCACAGGTAGGACCGAGGAGGTTCATTCTTTTTGGCATTACACCTGGTCATTGCAAGAACAAATAACAACTCATGCAGAGTTTGAATGAGCTCTCTTAGTGCTGTTGTGGAAACAGATGTTGCCAAGTTTGACAACTGCAAGGCACCACATTGCTTTGTGAATGGGTGAAATTCAAAACAGGTAACACTAAGGACACCTACGATGCTCATGCACAATAGCTCTAAACCCATATAGTCTCTCCAAAGCTGACACTTTTGTTAAAGCATGCGAAGAAATGGCTTGTGTTACAGATTTGCTTCACCTTCTTTGATGTTAATAGTAATTGTTATGGCTCAAAAAAGCAGTATTTCAGCAAATATGCATAGAAAGAATTATTTTTTTTTTAGTAGGGTTCACACAGAATAATTCAAAAATTAGTCTTTGATGTGAATGCAATGTCAGAAAATACCCTGAGAAAAGAACAAGGTAATTGTCAATCCAAGACAAAAAGCCGTAGTATATGTATTTCATACAGCATTTTATCTGAAAACATAGGAACTACTGTAAGTTTAGTATGAACTCACCTGTGAGAAGAGCGCTTAGGAAACAGTTTTAGTATTGAATAGTCCTTAAAAGTGGCAGCTGGGGATGCTGCCCAGATGTCTGGTGGTGTCTGCTACAAAAGTGGCATTCACCCTACTCTGGGCAATCACTACAAGGGCATTTCCAAGCAACACAGACTGAGGGATTCACTTTATTGCCACTGACAAAGGGCAGCAGCTGCTCCAAAGCCCGGGCTGAAGGAGGAGAACTTGATTAAAAAAATACCCCCCCTCCAGTTCTGGCAGAGCAGATCAGTTGGGAACGAGTTAATGTTTCTCTCAAAAGAAGTTCTCCCAAGAAAGTGAATTACAGCATGGTCCCATTATATTAAACACCATCCTTGCTTTCTTCATGTTTATGCACAACACACAGCACACAAGAACTATCTAAGAATGCATAACCTCTAGTTTTCTTGTGTGTTTTATGCAATATTGCCTTTTTGTTCACATCATATCTTTCCTGTTGATTTACACCATCTCGACACAGAAGCGAAGGAAATGCAACAATTTTAAACGTGTAAAAAAATCCTAGCAAGTACACAGAGGTTTCCCATAAAACATTTTTTTTTGGTTGAAACTACATGCTTTAGAGAGCTCTGACTGTTACCAATAAATCTTTAATGCCCTTTTTTTTTTTTTTTCTTGATTAAGGGGTCCAAGGGACCCCTCAAGCCATATAAATCATGCACTAGAATCCAAGTTTAAGAAAAAAGCCAAAACCCTTACAATTAATTTATCTAAATAAAAAATACAAACCGCTGATATATCTCTCTCTTTTCTCTCAGAAAATTGAGTGTGGTTATCACTAAAAGTAGTATGTTTACTTAACATGTAAAGTATTTAAAGACTTTAAACAGTTTCAGAAACTCCACATATTGATTACAATTCATACTATTAAAGACACAAGCTGCTGTCCAAGTAGTAACTCAACATTTTTTCAGAAGCTTTATAACAATTTCTTTTAATAATGCATAAGGTACATGAGCATTTTGCCGAATTCAAACCCAAAATTTTTAACTGTTCTCATGCTAAACTATGGCTGTCTAAACAGAAAGATAATTCACAAAATGTCATGTGAATAATTTGTTAGATTTTGGGATAGGAATCATCCAGGTAAATTATTCTGCCTGACCTTAAAAATTCTAACACATGCTAATAGCTGGATTATAAAAAAGGAAAGTAGCATGGGCTCCCACTTTGAGATCTGATTTATCATTTTTATTGCATTTTTATTACCTAAACAAAATCAGAAACAGTATCTTCAAAACAGCAGTTAAAGTTGATGCGATCAGGCATAAAAACAGGCAAGGGCACATTTGGCAACTGTATTTGCCAGACTGACAGCAGTATTGTGAGCTTTCAGAATCAGGAAGTTTTCTCACCACAGTTAAAGGCGAGGTTAGTAATAAATCTCCAACTTAATGCAATGGGCATAATTGTAAGATGCAAACCTCCCCCTCCCCGCACTATCGGCAGCAAATATCAAATGAAACTACCACCACAAAACAGGCAATACACTTTGTTTCTACCGTATATACAAAAAGATGAAGGGAAATGCAAAAGGGGCTGAGAAAAGGAGTGAAAAAAAAAATACAACAAAACCACAACCCAACCCACCCCATCGCCAGACATACATTAAGCTAGTTTGACAGCACCATTGTTCAGCTGTCCCATTGTCAGACCAAAAGATGTATTCAATGCTACAATGTCTGCTAGCAAATAAACAAAAGACTACATTTTTCAAAGCGGGGGGCCAATTCCAGCAGAATTCTGTGTCTCTGTGTGCGCGAGTGTGCGTGTGTCTGCGTGTGTGCCTGTGTGTGTCTGAAAAGAGTAGTCGATGCTGGCCCCCCACTAAACCTTGGAACACTAAGAATATATATGTGTAATCCCACATCCAGGAGTATTTAGATATTTTTAAAACATTTTCAAGTGGGGAAGACTAGGTAGAGCATTGGTAACTATTTGCATAGGCTAAGTGAAAATTAAAGTGGTATTTAGGGCACTAGCTCTAATATGGAGTCTCCCTGAGCTTTTTCCATGCTTATTCCATGCTCAGTGCATAATAATGAAGCAGGCAGAAATATTGCAAAGGAGGTGATAAAGAAATACCAGCTCTCATTTAAGAGGGGGGGGAAAAAAGGAAGGAGATAGATATTTATTTTTTCCCCCCTCCTTGCCCTCTCCGTACATTTGTCATCACATACAAAATGAGCGATTCTAACTAGTGGAAAATGCTACTTGCACCCAGCAATGCCTGTCTTTTCCTTTAAATAGGGGAAACTACTTAATACACAGCACGGTTATAGTTGCAGAGGGCCCAGGCAACTCGAAAGCACGCGTTAAAACAAAGGAGACAACATACCTTAAAAGCAGCTCCTCATTTCTCATAGTAACAGCAGATTTGGGACAGCGCATGCTTTCTGCACTGATATTCTCAACAAAAGCCAGTTCAGAAGTGCGCTCAAACATCAATGCCACAGTAGCTACTCACTAATGGCTACTCTTTCTCTCTTTCTCTCTCTAGTCAGACGCTGAGTGGTGGAGCAAAGGGGCCCCTGCAGATTCACTAAGCAGAAATAATCCTCTCTGACAAGTTATGTTGTCTGGGCATATTTTACATTAATGCACTGTGCTGCCTATAGGGGTCTTGTTTGCGTTCACTTTAGTCTAGCTGGTGTGAGCTCTCTTAATTAGCATCCAAAAAAAAAAAAATAGCAACATCCTGCTCACCTCCCCCCTAAAAAAAAAAATAAATAAATAAAAAAAAGGAAAATAAATATATATATATATAGCTGAAAAAAAAAAAGGGGGATGGAATCTATGGGTGAAGGAGGGAGGGTTTTCTCCCTCTGGAAGGATGCGTACTTGATATGCGTCTTTTGTTTGCCCTGCGAACTCAGTGAATACAGTGGCAAAGAGATGCTGTGGCTCGTGAGGCTTGTGCACTTCCAGGCATTTGGGTTAGAGGCTCTTTCTGGGGCTCTGGAGTCGCAGCTGGAGGTCCTACTCTCTCCCTTCTTCCCTTCCCTGTTCAAGGCTGAGTGGCTTTATGGGACCTGCCAGCTCACATCAGAGAGACTGGGGAGTATTAATGCAAGCACCTGGGGATCTTCTTCAAGTCTTCCGTTTTTCTTGGCAATTTTAACCCCTCCAAAACACAAATTCAAAATCTGTCCAGTTTTAACCCCTCCAAAAACACAACTTGGATACCAAGTGACCGAGTTTGCTTTAACCCAGACCCTTATGCTTGGCTTTGGCAGAGCTCTCGCAGACTGGAAAGGGTGTTGCATTATTCAATGATTCACTCACTTCCCTGTGTGTGAAAGGAGCTATAGAGGGACACTGATTCCAGGGAAACAGCCTCTTTGGCCTGACTTAGGAGATCCGCTGTGTAATTTGTAGAAAGAGGTTGTGGACTTCCCAGTTGCCAAGGTAGTCAAAGAGAGGGTTTTTTTTCATATCTCGGATTTATCTTCTACTGAGTAAATCTTTAAACTATGCAGCTACTCTTGAGGCAGGAGGATCACTGTTTTTTTGTTGGTTTTGGGTTTGGTTTTTGTTGGTTTTTTTTTTTTCTTTTGTTTGTTTGTTTGTTTTTTTTGGCTTGTTTGGTTTTTTTTTAATCTACATCAGATACTCGAGTAGGTGCTTATTCAGGAGACTGAAAAAGTCAACAGGACCTTAACGCTTTTTTCAGTCAAAGGCTTCTCTGCACCACCTTTTGTTTATTTGTTTGTTTTGGCTTGTTTGGTTTTTTTTTAATCTACATCAGATACTCGAGTAGGTGCTTATTCAGGAGACTGAAAAAGTCAACAGGACCTTAACGCTTTTTTCAGTCAAAGGCTTCTCTGCACCACTGTGGCAGTAAAATGCATCTTACAAATAATTGTCATTTCCTCTGAGGGCCTGTTAACATAACAACATGCAAAACTCAATAAACACAAAGTGTCTAAAATCAACACTAGTCAAAAAGGCCACTAGGAGCCAAATACACTGAGATACAAATAACTCTGGACCTCAAAACTTGAATTCAAATTTTCATAGACTTCTGGTTATGTCTGTGGTTGGTCTGACTCTTTTCCTACATTATATATTACTGCCTTAAAATATACTGCTACAATATCCTGATGCAGTGCTGCTGCTTCTAGTTCCTTAACATAAGTTGTCATTTAGGGTAAACCTGAGGCTGGGAATGAAGGCAAAGAGGGAGAAATCACTAGTATAAATATATTGATAGCAAGATCTTGCCTTTCTGATAGCAGCTGTAAACTTCTATTAAGGTCATACATTGTTTGCAAAAGAAATGATCCTTTTGTTCTACACTTCTTGTTGAGCACTGTGAAACCTTGGGATTACTTTTAGTCATCCTGATACAGTATTTGTCACATGACAAAAAGACAAGTTTAAAAACAAACCCAGGCATAATCTACTTTTAGTGATGTTGGGAGAAAGACCTGAATACAGTGGTTTAGGAGACATGGCTATCATGACGGACTGCAAGTCAAGAGAAGACAGGTTTCAATTTGCTTCCCTTTTGATCTGCTGGGACTCTAGTTGCACTTGTAATAAAAAATAATAAATCATTTTAATGATTAGCTATTCAAACCAATTCCATGTTGAAATGTCATGCTCCAAGGTCAACCAAGACAACATAGCTTGTACTCCATGCTAAAAATATCTGAGCAGTCATGGAAGGCGGCCAGGAAAAAATACTCAGCCAACATGACAAATCCCATACCTCCTGCCCCAAATACTAAATCCATTACTACCATTTCAGGCATGGCCACCAGCACTCCAGATTCCTCCTCCTTCACTGTTTGCCTCCAAATGACTTTTGTGTGGCATTACTCACTGTGGCGCCTGGGCTGCTCCAGACCAGCCTCACCCTCGTGAGACTTGATGCATGAGAAGAGGCAAATGCCAGAGTATGTTACAGAATATACAGCTGAACGGGAAGTGTCAAACAGTCTGACAAACTGCCACAGTTTTCCAAAAATATGGCAAGGATCAGCATCTTAAGACACTACCAGCTGAGGGAACAAAGCCTTCTTTTCAAGCTGGAGTAGAATGGCTCACACAGAGTCCTTTGGAGGGAAATCAATGGGCTTCTGTTGGGCGGCTCAACGCAGTTGCAAGTTCTTGATCATTTCTCTGCTTAGAAAGAAGGCAAAGCAGCAGCAACAGGACATAAAGTGAAGTGTTATGGAAGCACTCATCTACGGCCAAAGGAATAAATAAAGAAAAAAGAAAATAAAATCCACAAAGCAGTAACACAGTCAGACAAAAAGAACCTACGCTTTCTATCACACATAATGAAATGTCTGACAGAACAACATCTGCAGAGGGATCACAGCTGCTGAGGATAAGAGGGAATATGAGTATTATTTTTCAATTGTAAGATGTACTAAGCAGGAGTGCCTTTAAAATAATATGGCTGAAGGGGAGATTAAACCAGATGCACGGGGCTATCTGGCATCTTTCAAGAGGAAAGTCCAGCTGTGGAGTTTAAATTAAATTTAGCATGAAAATTGATTGTAGATTCATAACTGGCATGTATATATTGCGGAATGTTCTGCACAAATTACATTAAGTGGAAGTTTAATAGTTTCATTGTCCTGTGTTTAACATAAACCCAAGCCTTCTATGTATGGCCTATGAGTTTGCTAAATGAATTCTGTGGTGTTGTGAATCCTTCAATGGCCACAGGGATACCAATCATTTGCAGAGTCAAAATTATCAAAATTTCTGTGGCAAACCAGTAACAATAAGTAATTTATACCAATTAAAAATATACCTTCTCCTCTCTGCTTCTGCCTCAGATTATTCTTTAAAAATATTCAGAAGCCCTAAATACAATGGCATTTTGCTACACTAAAGCAATACTACCAGCCAAGCAATGAACTACATTTTATGACAGAAAACGTTGTGGACAAGTGTGCAGGACAACAGCCCAAAACTCATGAGTGCAATCATGAGAGGAATAGAAAGCCTTGATTCATTTTCCCATTTCACCACATGTCGCCGTGTGAGATCTTATGCAAGCCAATTAACCTCTTGCTCACATCTCCATCTTTAAAATGGGAAAACCCAATAAACTCCAGAGCAGTGTAACAATAATATAGAAGATTAAAAGCTGTGTAAACCAGTGTATTATTGTGAGTTGCACAAACATTTAAAATATATCATATCTCAAGAGGGACTGGCAGTCTGAGTCTCAGCTATCTGCTGTTCTGTGCAGTTATTTAGGCTCAAATCACATGTGTTTTTTTTCTAGGTGTGAAAAGCTACTCTTTAATCTGATAACATTTTACTGTTTTATATGGTTAAATCCTACCTTTGAAGTTGAGCAATTAGTTTAAGCTAGTCATCTAGGGTTTCTCTATTGTCAGCAAGGAGAGATTAGTTATACTAAAGAGCATTACCATCTCTCTCCATTGACTTCAAAGGGATAAGATCCCTAACTTTAGATACATATATTAGGAAAGCTGAATCCCACCTACGTGCCTAAAGCAAAGGTGAGAAACCCCATGTATCTGCTACAGTATCACCAGTGTGCTGGAAAACTGTGACCTCTGCACTGGAGCATGTCTGGCACTTCCAGATGGAGCTGTCACCTGCCTGCAGGATGTCAACAGTAATCAAGCTATAGCTAAGGCAAGATTCCCAGGTCTGAAGAAAAACTGTATGTGACACCTATGTAAAGTTTGAAGTAGCAAGGAAACTGGCCTCACCTTCGGAAGTGGAGCATATAGAGACTTTGCAATGTGCTTTGGGAAAGCAGACAGTTCACTTGGGTATCTCTTCCTAATGTCTAGAAAAATAAGCAACTCATCGCCTGGAGCTCTTACCTTATTAGGGCCATGAAGATAATCAGAGGGCTGGAGCACCTCTCCTATGAAGACAGGCTGAGAAAGTTCAGCTTGTTCAGCCTGGAGAATCAAGTCTCCAAGGAGAACTTATAGGGGAACCTTGCAGTACCTGAAGGAGACCTACAGGAAAGCTGGAGAGTGACTTTATACAAGAGCATGGAGTGATGGCAGAACGGACAATGGCTTAAAACTGGAAAAGGATAGGTTTAGGTTAGACATATGGAAGAAATTCTTCACTGCAAAGGTGGTGAGACACTGGACTAGGTTGCCCAGAGAAGCTGTGGCTGCCCCATCCCTGGAAGTGTTCAAGGCCAGGTTGGATGGAGCTTTGAGCAACCTGGTCTAGTGGACAGTGTACCTGTCCATGCAAAGCATGGAACTAGATGATCTTTAAGATTCCTTCCAACACAAGCCATTCTGTGATTCAATGATTCTATGATACTGTGGAGCAGGAAACCAGGTGTTGCTAGAACCAGAGTACTCTGGACCACTTCACTGGTGAGAATATGAACAGCAAGAAATGGGCTATAACTCAAAAAGTATCTCATTAGGCCTTACCTCTTCACTTACTGAGTTTTTTGTTAATTTTTATCTAAACCAAATTATTGCATATTTGTCTCTGTTTCCTCCGCTGATTTATTTTTATTGATACAGCCTTTAAGATAGCTGTACATGGGAGATCGGATTTGCTCCAGAACTCCAGCAATTTGACATCTAAGATACTACTTTTATTAGGAAAGCAGCAGCCATCTGGTATTAGACTGACTGTCTTGCATTTGCTATTTGTATTATGCATGTAAATACAGGTGGGGAAGTTCCTCTACTGTTACAAGCCATAAAAACGCAAGACACAGAGACACAGTTCCTCACCAGTAGGTATTGTAATATAATTTCATGGTAAAACCATATTGATCAGTTGTAGAAACAGCTGCACTCTTGCAGACCACAGACACTAACTCTATGTGTTGTGTGTGTTAATCAGACCCACAGGATTTGCAGGTGTCCTCTCTGTGAGCAGGAAAAGGCAAATTCTTTTCAATCTCCTGCAGTAGGGATGCAGCAAATCGTAGGGTGTTGTTTTTTTTTTGTTTAAGCAGGCAACAAAACCAGTCTAACATTTCCCCACATTTCCTTTTGTCTGTTTTGGTAGATCTGCTAGATTAAAAGCCTAGCTTTCCTATCTGAGTCATGGACGTAGCAATTACTTACCAACCTACAGGTCGGTCTGGATCATGCAAGAGGTCTTTTCCAGCTTTACTTTTTCACCTGGAAGCATCCAAGGAGCACCACAAAAATTAAATAGCAGAGGCAGAAAACACTGAAGCATAAAATGTTGCATAAATGCTGGAGATTAATATTTGGGCAGTGGAGAAGTAAAAAGGTTTTTTTTCATTTAAATCACAGGGCAAGACAGGTATCCACTGCTTCTCTCTGTTAGAAAAGGTGTGTGCTGCCTCCCTCCAGCATTCAGCAGTATTGACTCTGTGTGTCTCAGCATCTGGAAGACAGAGGCACCAGAAGGAACACACTTCCCCTGTTTACTTAGACAATGTGCTCTGGCGCTTCTAGCTGCCTCGACAGGGAAGGGGCAAAAATTGCAGGTTGTGCAAGTCACAGATTCTAACACATAAACACACTGTGTATTTTTTTAAGGCTGGAAACACTGGAAACAACTCACAACTGGCCAGGTTTTGATTGCAGACATGGCTACTCTACAAAGCAAAAAATGTATTTGGGAAGATCTACATGTCATAAGAACATCTGGACTGCAACTAAAGGGAGGGAGAAGAAAGATGATCAAAAGAGCGAAGAGAAACAGGAGGCAACAGAGCACCAGATCTAAAAGAAAGAGAGAAAAGAAAGGAGAGAGAGAACAAACACAGCTGGTTGTAGAATAATTTATTTTCTCCCTTAATTTAAAGTCTATTTAAGCTACAAGTAGAACCTGCGCTGTCTAAACAAGAATATCTTTATTTTACACTTGTAGTAATGCCAAGATCATCACGTTTAGATGTTCCATGTGGAATATCAAAGACCTTGTGTGCTTGTGAGCACATTCTAAAGAGAGTGAACTTGGCCAATATATACAAATGTATAAACTCTGTCTTAACAGATAAGAATGAACGTGAAAGATGTTAATAGTTACAGATGAGAATTTAACGGCTACTCATCCTCTTAAGTTAAAATTAGAAACAGAATCACATGTAACAGTTCTATCAAGTCTGTTTTAAAATGACCTGATGGTGCTCTATGCAGAAGGTTCATTTCACACATCCATGAAGTGTTTTCAACACTAGGGAATAACAGGGATATTTAAAAACAAGATATCACCAGAGACAGTAATATTCAACATTAATTCATGTATAAGTGAAAATGAGTTAAGAGTTTAACTTCTTGAATCTGGTGCCTAAATGAGTGGATGCATCTAGGTCCCTTCCAACCCAAACCGTTCTATGAATCCATGATCTACCAAAAGAATCTTTAGCAATTAACATGTGAGAAGTGGACCTTACTCCTTCACTGTACAGCATTACATGTGGGCTTATTAGAACAACTCATGATACACCAAGTTGCCTGGAAGGGTAGG
>NW_009953811.1:4641638-4694478 GCF_000747805.2 Chaetura pelagica
TCTTTGCTTGCAAATACCAGTTGAGAACTCTTGATTCATTACCTGATAATACTGAGTCCCACTTTGAAAAAACAAAGGAGTATTTACAGAATATGTATTTCCTTTTACATATGCTCTGACGGGAAGGAAATGGATCAATTTTAATACAGCTGCCATAAAAATAAAACTAATAACTACATAATAATTCTTATTATTTTATAAGTGAATTAGTTTATACATTTGTTTCAGCAGCTTTTACCCTCCCTAAAGAATTTCCCTGCATGATAGAAAAAAAAAAATCACATCACTTCTTTTAATACTTTAAACTTTCTACCTAACATTTTTTATCCAAAGGATACTCCTCCTTCCTCCCTTTCTCTGTTTGTCCTTAAAACTCTGTTAACATTGACTAAAAAGAAAGAGCTGGGATATAAAACTTCGTGTGGATTTACTGCACAATACATTTTTCTTTGACCTTTCTCATGTAACCTAACACTTAACAATTTTCTGCAAAATCTTAAAAAATAGCTAGTGATTTTTTGGTGATTCTAGTGCCCAAATTCATAGATGGGTTTCACTGGGTCTGTAGTTCAGAGTTAGGATGTTGATTTGTGGGGGAGAAGAAATGCATCAGATCCTGTGAAAACACCCAGAAGAGGGAAGTATTTGAAAACCCATGATGAAAAACCTGGCCAAAATGAGGGCCAGGGATTCCTTAAAATGCCACAATGCAATTTTTTGAAGAGAAGTCTCAAGCTCAAATTTGCTTTTATTATTCTGTCATGTAACTTCAAATTTAATCATACTTTTTCAACAGTGAGCTAACTAAGGAAAATGTCTAAATGTTACGGAAGTGATGGAAGCAGCATAAGAAGTAGGGGCAAGTCCACTCACAAATAGCTCTTTTCCATGCCAGGTAGGCTGTTCCCACTAGTTTTAGAGGATGATGTAATCATATCCTAGGCCACAGAGAGACAAAAGCTCATGCAACACTAAGCTATCTGATAAAGATATGATACCCGTTTGTGAACAAACTGGATCCTAATTTTGAATCCCAAAGTGACTGCACTTTGCCTGACCAAACTTTTTATATAGCTGGTTCCTTCAGACATGGCCATCCTTTGGCCTGACTATTGCCACTTAACTTTGGCCACTTAACAGAGAAGCCGAAGAACATGATCACTTTTGGTTTCCAGCTTGATTCAAATTCAACACATCATGGATCTCCCTTTGGCTATGCAAGAAGCATAAGATGAACTGGGGTCAACCTAAGGATCTCAGTTAAGCAGAAATAACTGTATGAGAGGTCTCCATGCTGATTCTGTCCACAAATCCTGCTTCCAGAAGAATATTTAGGCAATGGACGCAGATGTGGCAACAGTTCTCTCCCTCAAAATGGGCTGTGCAATGCTGCCCATGGTTCTTTCCAGACCTGGTATGAAAAAGATGTGTGTGGACTACAGAGGTACACGTGGCAGCTCCAAAGTGAAAATAAAACACGTAACTAAAGAGACTCACTTTCAGATACTTTCCCTGCCCCATAACTGATAAATGCTTTTCATTCAAAGGCATAATAAGAGACACATTTTACCTACCCCGTTACCACAGCCAAGCACCAGCAGACTCCTCAGCACCTCATTTCCTATAACCAGATACTCAGATACCACTTGTCAAAAACAATTTCTCTCCAGCAATAGATTTCTGCCACCACCTACCATGTTGCTAGCACCAAAGGCTCACAAAGCCTTTGTGAAATGAAGCCCCAGAAGACTTTGTGAAATGAAATGGCAATGGAGGGAAGGGCTGGCAGGCCAAAGGGGTGCCTGAGGAAATGAGTAATTTGCCTAAATTCCTCCCACTTCAGAGCTCACTAAGGTAATGCTGTGGAGCTGAGCTGACATCTGTACTTCTGGGATATCTCTCTGTGTTCTTGAATCACCTGCCTCCACGTGTGGCCAGGGCACACAGCCTTGTGGGACCCACCCCTGTTCAGCCAGACACCCAGACACAGCCTTTCAGCACTAGCAACGTGTTCAATGCTTCAGCAAAACCTGTGCTCTGATCTTTACAAGTGCCAAGAAGTCTGTTAAAGCTTTTACATATTGCAACATTAAATGCTTGGTAAATCGCCACATAATTTTGTGCTTTCACTGTTCACAAATCCACATCATTCATCTTTCTTCTGCATAGCCAAACCCTGCAAAACTTGCTGAATGCAGTTAACTCCAAATTAACACCCTGTAAAAACAGTTCCTCCCTTCTTCTCATATGCTGTTATATGTAAAATCTACACCCAAAGTTAATTTCTTGCTGACCTTGTGCTGATTAATGCAAATTAAATTACATGCTAATTGCCCCAAATGGTTTGCATGCAGCCCAGGAAACAGTTCTTTCTGCTGGTGGTAAAATACATTTGTGATTTTTTACACAATGGTAACATTAAGTCATTGTTAGTCTTGCAGCATCTTCAAAAATCGGATGTTTTTGTAGCAGCTTTTAGAAAGTAAGAAAAAAATAACCTAAAAAAGCATTATTAACTTCTGATCCAGTCTTGCAGAAACCTCACTTCTACCTCGTGGGAGGAATTTTATGGCTCGTTCAGAGCTCAGGCTCCAAGATGCATTTTACAAAACCTTGAGCCAGTTTTGTTAAACCCGTCACTCCCTAATCCCCTTGTGCTTGTCAGCAGAGTACAGAGGCACTTGATTTTGGACGTCTGATTTGATAAGGGGTGGAGGAAGGAGAGAGGGAAACAGGGACTGCTATTTTAGATAGATCCTACAATGTTCTTGCAATTCAAGAGAGAACAAGGAATTATTTCAAATAGTAATACTTGGCAGAGAAGCTCTTAGAAAGTGGCTGTGTATTGTGTTCCTGGGTATGAAGCATTGTTTTGGCACCAAGACTGAATCCCAGTCATCAGACCTGATATGTGATGGTTTGCTGGGGCTTTGGTTGGCAATTAGCATGGGGATCCATGCCACTACCACAAGAGCTGGTTGTCCACAGCTCTTCTGCAGTGCCTGGAGTGGCTCACAATTGCAGTATAAATGCCTTTTGCATTTATAACCAGCAGAGGAGATAACATTTAATTGATGTCAAGAGAAAGGTAGTGGATAAAAGGACCCCAAAGGTGGTGTTCTCTAAGAGAATGGTGGCTTCTTCCTCACAGGCTCTGCTGCAGTGAGTCACACTCCACTCCATTATTTATCCCCAAGTAGGTAAACAAGATTATGCCCATTTTATAGAAGAAGCGGCAACACAGAAAAGTTAAGTCAATTGTCCAAATCTGCACATGCCCCATGAAGCAGAGCTGGAAACAGAACTTGCTGAGAGAAGAGCAATGCAGTTAGATATTACTCCCACACAAGTACTCAAGTCTAGAGAGGATTTAAGTCCTTTCTGCCCCATTCACAGGCAATAGGTTCCCAGACCATAAAGGCATACACCAGTTACTCCACATGCTGCCAGCCACACAGAGCACCTTTACCCTGCAAACAAAACATGAGACATGGTAGCAAGAAGCCCAACTGATAAAAAAAATGCATATATATATAACAAGCCTTAACTTACCTGCTGTGTAAGAAGTTGTCTTTTTTATAGTCTCTTCAATTATTGTTCCACTCTTAACTGATGCTATTTCTCACTCCCCTCACACCCCTGTCCCTGTTTGACCTCATTTTGGTGGTAGACCTCCTTTCTTCCATATTTTTGACTTTGACTTCTACTACAAGTAGAGGCTGCCAAAATCCCAGACTCCCTGCACAAGAAATAGTACAATTTACTCTGTTTAAAACACGAGTTCAAAGTCAATGTTGAGAAAGCTTAATAGCCAATACCTGAGCCAGTAAATCTCCTCAGTTCAGTGACAAAAGTGTGACCACCACCAACACGAGCACTGCTCCACAACACTGACCCTAAGGGGCCTGTGCTGTTGAGTAACAAAAGTATTCCCCTTCCAAAGTCTCTCCTGAGCAGAGACTGTCATGTCACACTCTGTTAAATTATGTGTGATGGGTCTGTCGTTAAGATTACTCTGTAGAAGAGACAGCTTGGAGGCTGCCAGATTCATTAAACATCTTCAGTGGGACTTCATGGGGGCCTTTCACTTACCCTGAACAAACAACAAACACACCCTTTGTGCACAAGAACAAAGGGAGTTTTTGCACTTTTGTTTGATGTCAGTCACAACTGGAGATTAAAGCTTCTGCTCTGTGGATTTCAAAGTTGTCTCCCCCCCTTCCAAAGCTGCTCCTCTTGCTGTTTGCTAGGCACTTCAAAAAGATTTACAGAAAAAAAAAAAAAAACCAAACAGAACAATATTAATAACAATCAGCTTCAGAAATGCTATGTATTTTTGGCATTTGAATGTATTTCACTCGTAGATATGACTGAGGAAATGAAGCGCAGGAGTAACATATGCGGGAACTGTGTTTTTCTTTGCAGCAGAGACTAGAAAACTGGAGTTGTAAACAGGATTTTCCATGTTAACGTGATGCACGGTAGGCCCTGTCCCATTGAAAAAAAAATGTAGCCCAACTGAACTTGGATTTGGGAAAGAGCAGTTTCTGTTTTCCTAGCAAAGGCTGTAAATGAGGGAGGAGGTTGTATTAAGCCCCCACAAAATACAAGTCATGGTTTCTCCTGCAGTTTCCATGCTCTGATGTGAGTGAGAGATGGATGTTCACTGGTGACATCACCATAAGCCTTTTCTGAAACCCATAGTGTATACCAGTGAACATGTGTCTTTCAGAAGAGGCATTCAAAACTATGCAGGATGATGTCCAGAAGAAGGTTGGACAATTTGTCATCTTAGGGACAACCCAACACACATTCCTATATAACAGGGCACCCTAGCAAGAGTCCATCTCCCTTGGATGTCACTTCTGGCTATCTAAAGGGAAACCAGGTGAGCTGCTATAAAAGCTGCAAAAAAATATGGACATACATTGTCCAGTTCAGGAAATAAAAAAGCAAACATCAGGAAATCAAAAGACTTGTCTGGAATGTGGCAAGGAGCACCCAAATATAATGCTTTCTTGCCTCTGATATGTAGGGTCTAATAATTTAAAGTCTTATCTGTGAAGCAGAGATTAGCAATCACCTCTCATCTCTAAACATTCTGACTCAATTATGTGTAGTAGTTTGATCCATCCCAACTCTTTCCAAACTGAGAAGACAGGTTTTTACTTTGTTTCATTGTCCTTCTCCACACCTCCAGCTGCAGAAGTCAATTAGATAGGAAAGAATATAAAGTAAATGAAGGGTCACAATCTTTTACCTAAATCCTTCAGTGCTACCAAAGGATGGATGGGACCATTCTGAGTATCAAAGCCTTCCCCTTCAGCTGAGATGTCACACATCAGACAGCAAAACAGTAAGGTGAGAAGGCATCACAAGAGTGACTGACTGAAGGAAAATGCTTTTCAAAGCAAAGAACTGTTTCTATACTTTAATTGTGCAAGATGGTGAAGATTTTAGTGCTGCTGGATGTAAACTCTCTTTGGATGACTGCATGAGTCTGAATTTATGTTTCTTAGAATTCTATCACAACCTAACAGTAAGAAAAAAACCCTGTTTTTCACTTAAAATAATAGATTTAATGGAACATTTTCCTCAAATCATCTTTCCATACTGCATTTGCACTAGGTGTCTATTCAGTCTTTTAGATCTTCCTTGCATTGACACCCTGCACCCCATGTATTTATGTTTTAGACAGCTGAGACGTATGACTTGGTACACACTTTTAACCAGATGCCAGACCATGGCTAAAGTGACAGCATATAGAAATGTGTGCAGCCATTTAAAATGTGCCAAGCCAGAGGTTAACAGAAGCACACATGTGGATGTGATTTCTCATGTAAAGCCCTTTCTGTTCCAGTCATGTTTAGATGTGTGCAGGCTGTCAACAAATTCTGATATTTGGAACTTCTTCTGTGGCCCAACACAGCTCTTTCAAAAAAATCCCACAGGAAGTTTTCTAAACCCAAGCAATTTAGGGATGATTGGGCAAACCCTGTGATTTGGACATGGGTTTTGCTTGCCACTTCTTCCAGTGGTCCATCTAATGGCATCCAAGTACCTTACCTGAAGCACCTAGGTTTTCTGATAATGCTACATAAGGAACTGGCTACAAAATGTATTTCAAGTTCTTCATGTTTAACCAGTTACAGAGAAGTTTGCAACTTTTATTCAGAGGTCCACCTTGCTATATATGCTTAGCAATTCCAGTATGAAATGATCCAATTATTGCACGAAGCAGTGAACATGGTTAAATTCTCAACTTTGTGTCAGCTTACTCTCCTTCAGACACAAATTATGCAGTAAGACTCACCAAAACTTATGCACTGATGTGAATTGGTAGCACAGTCCTTTAATGCACAGCAGCCCCATCATTAATATTAGGTTTGCTTTAAATAATGAAACAAAAATAAAAATATTTCCCAGAGGACACAAACTATAAAGATGTAAAGTCATAGTGTGGGGAAGAAAACAAGCTGTGTAGTTCAGAACATCTTCATAAGCACTTAAGCAAGCAGCCAAGGGATGTACATAGAGGGTTCCTATCCCACAGGATCTTTCCCGCTCACTTCTTCTGTGTAATTTAATATTGGAGTTGGTGATGTAAAAGCTACAATCTATGGCAGTGCTACAATATGCAGATCACGCATGTGCTGCAGATCTCTTACTGTACCAAAAAGTCTTCATCTCCTTATTTCCAGTTCATAAAGATACATCAGGAGAGAAAGAGGTAAAGATGCTACTTACAAATGGTCCCACTTTCCCCACAGCAGCTGTTACAAGAATGGTGCTAGGAAATGTGCCTAAACCCAAGCTGCCCACTGATGACAACCCAGAGAAGATAGATGGCAAGAAAGGTATGAGAACATATACTGTGAGGGCTCTATCCTGACAAAGGCAGGATGCAGCCAGGGAGAGCAGACAGGTCTGAGACCTGTCAGAGGTTTCTTGCTGGGGTGGAAGTACAGTAGATCCAGTAGACATTTTGCAAGATTAAGTTTTCCAAGACCACGTATGATTTCTCTCATTAGCTTTGTCAGCTCTCTTTGCTTCCATGCCACTGCACTGCTGCCCCAGGGGCATTCCATACTCACCCAGAGTAAATGAAACCTGGCACTCCAAACCCAAGTTCCACCTACCACCAATGCTTGGGTAGCCTTCAAAGCTGGCCAGGTGACTGTCCCTCTGGGCTGAAATGGCTATGGCTAGAGGCCATCCAATGGCTCTCTGCTTTATCTGCTCTCAGGGCTGAAGAGAAAAACTTGCCAAGTTTAAGTGCCTTGTTGGAGGCACAAGGCAAGGAAAGGTGTAGACAACAGCACAGCATGAAAAGTCCAGTTCTTGGCTTCTGTGTCAGGCAGAATAGAAGACATATTTTCCAGAGCCTGAAATTTATACATCATGAATCAGCTGGAGAAGTCAAAGGGTTCTGGCCTCACGGAAAGGGTTATCTCACATTTTAGAATAGTAAAGAATCTGTTCCATATTCTGCCCAGCACAGTTCAACTTAACTGCACTGCAAAGTTCTTTGAAGCCCTTGACCTCAACTTTCTGAAACATAAGAAGAGTAGGAAAACATACGTTCAAAACAGATTATGATATTCAGCTGCTCCTAGGAAATTCTCTATGCAGCACCAGTAGATCAAATAATTTTCATTATATCATTTGGTCACAAAGAATAGTGACATAATTAGGGAGCTAAATAGCAACAGTTTCCTTCTGCTAAATTTGCTGTAGCTAATTTTGTTAATAAGACAGGTAATTGTTTTACGCTCATTCAATATGTTACGTTTACCTAATACTAAAACCAATCAGACCCTTTAAATTAATTTTTGTTGTATTTCTAAAGGAATCAATGTCATTATTAATCATAAAAGGAGTGCCGAGTCAGAGGATGATAAATCTCCTTTGGGCTTATTTGACTTTCATATTTATGGTTTGGATAAGGTTATTATGAAGGAATTTTCAAGAAGTGATTGAGGAGGAAATGGAGGGGAGAGAGCTAGGAAATACTATGCTTGAATCCTGTTCCAGCAGGATATATGCAAACAGTTTGATTTCTTTAAGTTGTGCAGACTTAAGCATGGCAAAAGTGTTCAAAAAATAAACAAACTGCTCTGACTGCCAGTCTACAGAGTCCTAAAATGTGTAATTTCCTAACCAATACATTTGAGAGTGGATTTACAAGAAAACAGAAGAGAAGATGTGGGGCACAGAATAGATGGGATTTTGCATGCCTGTACTGGTGGTTTTGCTTTTAAAGCATTAGAAAATAAAAAAAAAAACCACATTTGCTCAGACTAGAATGGTCTTTGTTGCATTTCTAGCTTCACTGCAAGAAATAGGAGCTATTTTAACTACACAATACTACAGTACTACACAACTCAATATATGGTAATGCAGTGAAACGTCCTAGATAAATGTGTCCAATTTTCACAAAGCCAGTGTTGCCCACATCACTTTTTACATGCTTTGACAGGATAAGGTCAATGCCCATTGGCTGTGCAAGGAACGGAGGATGTCATCAGTTTTGCTATTGTCATAGAAACATTCCAACTCAGCTCTGGGAGGTGGCAGCCCTTGGTCACTTTGCTCACACGCTCCCCATTAGCTCTGTGTATTAAAAGACCAAGATTGCTTTCAGTTTAAGTGCAGGGCTATATTTTATTGCTGTCTTGAAAAGGAAAACACACAGTGGGTTTTGCTGAGATGTTGGCAATCTGAAGTTTTTTCCTAGAATGTATCATGATTTCTGCTGAAGGGGAATTTAATAAAACCTCAAAGTCAAACATGCTCGAATGTGGATCTGAATTCTGCCTCTATCTTCCTTCAGTTACTAAAGCAATCTCCCAAACTTTGAGTGTGTGTAGCTAATTTTCTTCTGGATCCATCCACCTGATCAGTGTACTGCAGAAACAAATCAACAAAACCAGACACCCCCTCAACACAGTCCTTTCCAACTGCCCATCATCCAACACCAAAGAAATGTTTTTTCAACATATGTGATGGAACGCATTTAACTGCTAAAATACACCAAAAGTGCACAATTAAACCAAAAATAACTTCAGAATGAGTCTTACAAAGGCATCCTTTGTCTTTCCTTGTATCTTCTAAGAGACAAACCTATCAAAGGAAAATGTTATGATAATGTATTACCATGCTGAGTTAATTGTCAATTGCAAGTTACTTAAGTGTACTTTAATGATAGGTTTAGAGCCTTGTTTTCAACTCTAATAGATATTAATGGTAGGAAGAGAAAATGAAACCAATTTTCCCTAACTTAAAGTGGAGCTCTGTTAAGCATAAGTGAACAAAAATCTAAATATAACAAATCCTTTCAGTATTTCAGCTAATGGGAACCCACACTGTCCATATTTCAGTCTAGCTCCAGTCTACTTTCCCGGCAGCACTTACGTAAGATCATGCAGTATCAAGTATGTCAGTCTTAGAGAAGTTGAAGTCATTTCTTCAAATGGTTCCAAAATAATTCCAAAAAAGACTGAGACAACTGAACTGAAGGGAGAATTACATTCCCAAAGGATTAATTCAGTATGAAAAAACAAGGAGACATTAAGCTCAGTTTTCAAGGATTCCTGTCTCCAGAGACGGAGAACAGTGTTTAATAGATAGTTGACCCCATGGACACAAAGCCAAAGATAGCTTAAAAATTCCCAATAGCACTCAAAACATCTGCAGTTCAGCTCCAGAAAATATTTTTGGGTGACAAAAATTCCATCCCCAAATAATATAATTTACTTCAATTGGTACTACATGGTTCAATATATATCTGCTCCCTTTTCATCCAAACGAGTGGATTTTGCCAGTCTTCTGTGATTTAAAAGAATATTACAGTCTCGATTCATCTGTTGTGCCATAATTCAAGGAGTACGTCCAATTTAACACAGAGAAATCATTAACCTTGCCAGTACCTTCAGTCCTGGAGATGCCATGAGTGTGAACAACTAATTGCAAGGTGTTTGCAGGTTATTCTAGAAAATACCTTCTTTCCTACCTCATAAATCAAAATAAATAAGATTGAAGCTTTCATGGGAAACAGCACAGATGACAGCATGACACCTTCCACACTCTCCCATGCTGATCTTTAAAGCCTGTTAATTTTATTAAGGTATTTAACTGTCAAATAATTTCATAATAAAAAAGCACAGAGAAAATTGTTAGCAATGTGAAAGTCAGCCATTGTCAGTCATTACAGGCTCAGTAACTTTCCTTTACATGACCAAAAAACCCCGTGTACTTTCATTACTGATTTGCTTCTTGCATTAGCACTTCTGAAGCAGACCTATGAAACCTAATTCCTTTCTATTCCATTTTCATTAAGAAAAAAAATTGCAAGTCATCTTCTCTACCTTGGGAGCAAAGTGCTTGTTAAGAAAAGCTGTTTCACTCAAACATGAGGTTTCAATATGCTTAAATGAAGCTACTCCTAAATCTTACAACTACATACATTACTTCAGCAAAGTCACTTGAAAGAGGGAGATTTTTAATGCCAGAAATGGGGTATGAACCTGCCAAATATCCACGTGTGTTCTTGTTTATGGATTTTTAAGGCAAAAAAAAAATTCTGTTGTTGTTTTTATGGCATTTAAAACCAACCTTCATATAGCATCAGATAAGCTTTAGAACCAAATGTGTCTACATCTACACATTTGAGAGAACATATGTTTAGTTATTTGTTCCAACCCTCTAAACAAACAACATAAATAGAAACCTGTGGAAGAGTTCTAATTTTTCAAAATAACTTCCAAAAAGAAGGTAAATGATCCTGTACCTGAACACATATATGTACACATATAATGGCACAAGGTGGAAGCAATGGTGCCCTAAAGAAACAGTAAATAATGAATGGAATTCCGAGAAATAGGGACATATCCATGGGTTTTTTTCTTGGGAATAGGACTCTTGTGCTGACTATTCTTCTTATGTCAAAAAAAAGATGATTAAGGGAGTGGAACATCTCCCTTATGAAGAAAGGCTGAGGGAGCTGGGTCTCTTTATCTTGGAGAAAAGGAGACTGAGGGGTGACCTCATCAATGTTTACAAATATGTAAGGGGTGAGTGTCAGGGGGACGGAGTTAGGCTTTTCTCAGTGATGACCAGTGATAGGACAAGGGGTAATGGGTGTAAATTGGAGCATAGGAGGTTCAAGGTGAATACCCGAAAAAAATTTTTTACTGTGAGAGTGACAGAGCACTGGAACAGACTGCCCAGGGAGGTTGTGGAGTCTCCCTCACTGGAGACATTCAAAACCCACCTGGATGAGTTCCTGTGTGATGTACTCTAGGTGACCCTGCTCTGGCAGGGGGGTTGGACTAGATGATCTCTCGAGGTCCCTTCCAGCCCCTAAGATTCTATGACTCTAAAACAATATTCCTGGTACATATCCTCCCAGTATTCATTCAGATTAATGGAGTAGACAGTGTGACCAGAATTAGCTTCTAAGTTGCCCTCCACTTTGTAAGGAAAGTCTCACCCAAGCGAGAATTTGAAGCTTGGATATTCATGTTAAAAATCAGTCGGTTTTGTTAACCAAGCTTTCCAGGTTGATTTGAACTCTCACTGGGGTGAGGCCGCAAAATAAATGCTTCAAAACTCAAATGCCCCTTCCCTTGGGAGCTTTTAGTAAAAGGAGAATGATTTAAACAATCTCAAGGGAAAGCAAAGTTCCCTCTCGCTAGTGTTATTATCTTTAAGCCTTTGCCAAGGAGCTGCAGATTTTCACTTCTGGAGTGAAAGAACAGAAGAGAGGAAGGAGAAAATTTTATGCTATGTAAACAAATACTCTACCTGAAGGGGAATTTAAAAAAGCACCAAAACTGCAGTCAAATATTTACACTTGTGAAGATTCAGGCAAAACATCAAATCAAGCTGCACTGTGAAGAGCCCCATTCTCTTCCTCTCTGTTCTTTCTTCTCTGCATCCTCCTGTTTGTGCTCTTGTGCTGTTCTGTCTGCATTGAGAGCTGCGGCTGCAAAGAAACATCATCTACAAAGCCCCAGAGATGGAGCTGGTGGCTGGCGGGCTGGGGACCCAAGGGATGGCCAGGGATATTCCTTGTGGAAGGGGTTATACCAGTCATGCTGAACCCTCTGTGAAATCCATTCACATTCCTAAAAACAGATCAAAAGGTTTCGGCATTTTGTCTTTTTTTTCCTGCTTGTAAGTCTTATAAAGTGATGTAGGTATTTGGGAAGCCCCATCATTCCTTCAGAGTAATCCTTTGTAAGATCGGACTGATTTTTTTCACTGAGTTTTGTTTTGTGGGGAAAATTCATTCCTCAGTCTTTGGAGGTACATCCAATTGCATTTCAACTAAACATTTTTTTGCAGAAAAGGTTTGGAAAGAAGATGCCCCAAATACTACAGAGTCTTCTTATGCTCATTCTGTATCATGTCTGTGAGTCTTTAATCGCAATAACACACTTTCCTTCCTCAGTCTGTCTCTATCACCTAAGTTCATAGTAATTGCTCCTCAGCTGGAGGAAGAAAATGAAGGAAACAACATGGTTATTATTATTATTTTAACTCAAAGGCACTAAAATCAATATCTCATGATAACAGTATCAAACAGTTCTTGACAGAGGGTTATACTCCCCTTGACCAAACCAGCAGCGTTATTTTCAAATTGCCAGAAGAATTTGTTCTGGATATGTTTTAGGGAAACAAAAGAGTAAACAAGTATTTTCAGTTGTTTTCTTTCACAATCTATTTATTTTCCTTATTACTGCGACTTTTAAAAACATCACCAAATAATTAAAACTCTCAAAAGAATATATTTAGAAGACTGCCACATAAGAAGATGACATCTTACAGAAAGGGACTTCTCTGTATATTCAGCTAATTGATAGTTTCCATACCACCAAGTCTGTCTGTGTATATTATTCTGAAACAAAAACTAATTTTGTAGTAAGCAGCTAGGGCTAAAAATGAGATTCAGCGGGTCACACTTAATCCTTTTTCATTTCTCACCAAATCAATCACTTGCTTCCAAAAATATTTAATTGCCAAAACAAAACAATTAGCAATATCAAACAAAACATTTTCTTTCCATGCTCTCCCACTGGTTCATCAACATTCATCTGCCTGCCTCACAGATTTTCGGATGCTCTGACCATCCACTCCTGTTGAAGATCAATGAAAGCAACAATCACTCAGAAGACTTGAAAAACTGGGCAGCCCTAATTAGTGGATACTTGTGAAATACTGGGCATTTCAAAAGAGTTTTACAGGAACCATGTGCTGAACAGTTGCCACACTTTTTTTACTTTTTATTTTGTAGTAAATGAGAAACAACAACTTCATCCACAGTAGGGAGGCTTGGGATGAAATGGCTGTCAGGGTGCAGCTATGGATATCGAAGTGGGAGACGCTGATCTATTTTTTGGCAATGCAATAGATGGGGTTTTCTCTAGAGCCCCAACAGGCATACAAGCAAAAAGGGAGCAGTGACACCAGCTGCCCTACATGGGGCTCATAGCAAGTATTTTGCTTGATGCACATGGCCTGGCCTCACCCTGAATCCTTCCCCTGCAGCACCCTCAGAAACACCTGTGGCAGAGGCAGCTGGGAGCTCAACACCCCAGATTTCTCTTTGCAGGGCTTGCAAGAAGAAAGGAAGGCCAGCTTCCCTCCTCCATCTGCAGCAGGGACAAGGTTACTGGGTTATATTTTATGTTGCCTCAAATAAACTCACTCCTGGGAAGGGAACCAGGATAATACTGCGGTCACAGGGGAAGGGTCCTGTGCTCCAGCTTTCCTATCAGTGTTGCAAAGCAGAAAACGCTTTTCAGAGCTGAAATATATAATATATGGGCCTTGTTCCCGCTCACAGATGCCCTCTATGTTGCAGGCATCATAAGCAATGATATTATACACTGAACATAGATGTAAATTCTTTCCTACAGCTGCTTTATATTCCAGAGAGACATAAAAAGACTTTAATGCAAAAGATAATCACCCTTCTCATTCCCACAGTCGCCTGTCTATTAAGTGAACAACCTCCTGAGGAAATTGTGTTGTAGATGCTTTATGTGTTGATCAGCTTTACTTGTACCACAAAGCAGCTTTACACCAGTGTCAGTGATTTTTCTTGGATATATTAGTTTTATTATTGTAGCCCCCATTGGCCTTATTCATGCACAAGGATCACCTGGAAGACCAAGGGGCCTACAATCTTCCTTAATTATATCAGTATAAATGAGATCAGAATTTGGTTCTGTTGCTTCATTTCCCAGCACACAGTTAGTGTCAGTTTAGGTAACTCTTCAAGCAAGTGATTCTTCTGCAATGGAATTCAATGGATTTATTTAAGTTCAATATATTTTAATATCGTACTTTCAAGAAAAGAGCAAGTCTTTTTCTTCTCATGTGTTTTATTTTGTAGTAAATGGGCTGCCACACATCAATTATAGCCATGTAATCAATGGAATCTTTTCACCTTCTCTGCAAATAAGCTCCAACAAACCAAATGTCTCCCTCCCTGAAGATCAGTTCCTCTATACAAACCCCTGGATTTATGTTCCCCCAATTATTCAAAGTTTATCCAAGTATCCAGAGACTTCACTATCCATGAAACCTAAGGGAAATTATACAGTGATTGACTTCATAGTTATTGCAGTTTGACATGGTGCTTCTCAACCTCCAGGGTCTCAATTTTTACTTGAATTACACTTATTAAGTATTACACTAATGGCACTGTCAGTTTATAGAGGTGTAAAAGTGAGAAGAGATTCTGCCCCAAAACTTAACCAGCATGAAGACATGACCTTATCAGAAGAGACTGAGCCTCTTTCTGTACAGTATTGTTATTTGGTAGACTAAATTGCTTTCAAATTGCACAGATTCTGTTCTTAATTTTGCTAATTTTGATGGATATAAACATTCAGGCTGTAAAGAGAGATCTGTATCATTAAATATTCTCTGATTGCTTAAAATCAGATTGAGAAGATGCATTAGATTTTTTAAAGCTATTCTTAAATGAAATAAGAATAATAGATGTAATGCATCACCACACCTGATGGTTTATATAACACAGCTACTCATTACTTCAGATTTTCAAGCAGTTTATGAAAAAAAAATAACCCAGTCAGTCTCCCCTTTTTACTACCCACTTTAATTGCTTAATACTTTCAATAGCCATTCCCTAGACCTTCTCATTCCTACCTGTAGCAATGAGGAGCAAGGCAGCCTATATTAATCTCATTCAGGCATCGCTTACTGCCACTTATATAATTGTATTCTAGACAAGCAAAAGGGTTTTGGAGTCTGAAAGTCATCAATATCTCATTTTTATCTGTGCTCCAGACATGAGGAGCACCACTATGCAGGGCTAGGAATAAAACCAGCATCAGAAATAACAATTTGGCCTTTGGTCTGTTACAAACCCTTCTGCACCGCAAGGTCTGATTTTTGCTATAACTCTAAAAATAGGTTCCTGAAGCGTGACCCCAAATTAGATAGCTGCAAAAAAACCCCACACAACCCAGCTCACTGCAGAATAGCTACTGCATGTTATTGCAGGTAGTTTAGCACCAAGAGAATGCAATTCCAGCATAATCACAGTTGGATTTGTTTACTGTATCTCTGTGTTCTGATGAAAATGACAATAAAGTTCCTCAAACTTGCAAAATCAAAAAACTTAATACTTCAGTGAGCGCAGGAGCAGTCCCACATATTGTAACTGACTTACTGGTCTTGCTTTCCCCTGATGCGTGTTGGCTTCACTCACTATATCATACTCCCCAGGCTTTGATCCTGACAGCATCTCTCAGAACCAGGCTCCCTAATTTTACGATACGTGTGTACACTCATCTTCAGACTGTTGAAAAAGTACATGACTGTTGTCTGACTCTGATCTTAGATCTGCGGCTTCTTTGTAGGGCAGGTTCGTATTATAATCATGGAAAACACCTTAGAAACAGTGTTTTGAAGAAAGAGATTTTAATAATTTATTCTGTTTATTTAAGTCCCCTATCTCCCTTGTAAAAATCAGTGTATTAATTAGCACTGTTTGTGGCAGACAAGAACAGCAGCTTTCTCTGCCTTCTCCCCTCTCTTACAACATGTGCTAGCGGGAAAACCTCGTGCCTCTGCACATCCCTCTTCCTGTGACTGCACCCCCAGAACAACTCACAATTTTGCTTCAGAAAACCACAGCGTTGGAAAAGCAATGCAATGAAATGCCAATGCTCAATTAATAATTGGTAAAGATTCACCAGGGTTTAGGCATATCCTTCCTTTGCCTACACCTGCATCTCTACGGGACAGTAAGAGGCACATGAAACACATTGCTACAATATCAGCTGGTTAGTATCTAAATAAAAAATAGCTTTTATTAACTGTTGTTTCAGAAAGATACCATTTCAGCTGCAAGAACTTTTATGTTTATGAATGTACTACTACTACCTGAAGCAATTTATAGTTATTTATGTCCAGAAGTTGCTATAAATAAAAATATTACTTCTAAGCTATAAGACTGCAACTGCTTTTCTCAAGTTGCCTTCAAAAATCCCCAGAATTTTAATTGAAGATGCTTGTTTGGTTTGAGGTTTTGTTTTGTTTTTAAGCTGTGTATACAATTATCTCTGTAGTATGACAGGAATGCAAGAGAAAGAAGTTGAAGGCAAAATGTTTCCTCAGTTCAAACAGCATCATATGATGCTACATTCAGGATGGCATGTCTTTGAAAAGGCACCATCAAAAATCTAAAGGCTTCAGTATATTCTGCATCTAATATCTGTTTCGGATAGGACTTATAAGAGACACTGTGCTTTGATCAGAGAGTTATATTTAGAAGGGACTACATGAACCAAATGATTTTTCCAACAGATTCATGCCTTGTTTTCTGTCCACTGACTATCCAAATAGGTCCCTGGATGGTGATAAATGAAGCCACTTGCTTTAAAAAGAAAAAAAAAAAAGTTGCATAGCCCATCACTAATCAGATGAAACAGGAGATATCCTTTATACAAGATGTGCTATTTTCACATACCTTCAGAGGCCTGGGTTTCTCAAAACACTGCACTCATCTCTAAAGTCAGTGAGACTTAAGTGCTGACATGCTTTGCTGAGGCATGGCCTTGAACCAACATTTAAATTAAAAAAGAAAAAAAAAGTCCAGAAGACACCAGGCACCCTTTATTTCTCCTTAATGGACAGAAAAACACAGGAATAGAGAATACACTAAATCAGAATGTGCAAAGTGTTAGGAATATGAACCAGAGGATCTGATTCCAACATCTGTTGCACTACACTAATTTTACTTTCTTTTTTAAAAAATAAATGAATGAATGAATGAATGAATATAAATTTGTTATGGTAAGTAATTTTGTCACACTGCATGACTGGAAGATGATCCTCATAGAAATCAAAGGACCATGTCTTACATTTTTAATTGAATGGTATATGGTCCAGCTATTGTGTTATCCTGGAATTTTGCCGAATATCTTGGCTGCTGCAATTTTTTCTGTCTGCACTTACATTGCAGCATAGATGGAGGATTTGCAACATGACAGCAATGAGGAGAAAGGGTCTTCAGAGAAGTCAAAAGTTGGTTTCTACTGAACTGTTGGAATTTCCTATCTCCTTCAACATGAACAAAATTAAACTGATATTAAGAGTGCTGCAGACCTGGGGCAGCTCATGAATCTTTGGATTTATTTTTATTTTGCTGTCTGTACTTAGTCTTCAAATCCCATTAATTCCTAGAGAGTTATAAATGTTTTCCTGTTTGGTTTTGGTTTTTTCAACCTTTCTCTTTTATAACCATACTTAGTAAAATGAACAAGCCCCTAGAAAGTTGTCTAAACAAGACATTAAAACACAGCTTAGAAATGTAAAAGGTAATTCTAACTTCTAACTAGTTACAAAAAGAAAAAAAGACATTTTGAAGTCTGTGTTGCAAGAAGAATTGAGAGCAATATCACACAACATCTGGCACTGAGTAATATATATATATCTAAAACTTCAGTTACTTTGAATGTCAATCTATTTTAAAAATTATTTCTAATATTTTCATCAATGTTGTGGCACACAGAAATCACCTGTTTATTTTAGTGGAGCAACAGCACCCTACAGCAGCCTGAGGATGTGCCAAGTATGAGGTCTATTATTTCACTTGGATTTAACCAGATAGAACAGCTTTCAAAGTACATTACTGATAAGGGATGGTTTGATGTGAACAGCCTAACTTTATTAGAGGCTCAGCTGATTCAGAGGCCCAGAAATAAGGTAGCTGAAAATCCTCCCAGTTCTTTGATAACTTCAATGCTGTATTAGAGCAGGAGACTGATGAGATGGTGATAAATAACAACCAGCATTAGAGGAAGGAACTCAGTTATGTACATTGTCAGGAACAGATTTTCCAGCTTTTGAGTATGAGGATATTAACTTTCTAAACGTAGGCAGATTTGAAAGCCCAAAACAAGGAAAAGTTAAATATTTACAAGCCCTGTAATCTCGATATGGTAGTACAAAAGGAAAAGATCACTCCTTGTTTGTCTCCAGCATTTCCAAGCTTTTATGACAGTCTGGCTGAGAAGTTTCTTACCTTGTTGTCTTCACTGCACGTACTTCAAAACTCAATTGGATATGATTATTAAATAGTTCCCACTTCTAACAATCAAAATTCCAAAGACCCATTAAACTGATGCAGTTAAAGATGACAACCTTAAGTGTGAAATGTTAAAAAAATAAAAAAGTTGCTCTCTTGACTAAAGCAGACAGAGTTACTTACAAGGGAGGCTAATCCATTCGACCTGCTAAAGCTATATTTCACATTTGATTAAAAACATGCCACTCTAAGTACGCAGGATAGGCTGGAGCACAACAGATTTGGGCCACTCCTGCCCTAGCCAATATTTTCTGTGAACTTGCAGGGAACTGGCAGAAACATTAATCTTCCTTCCATCCCTTCTCTTCCCCTGGTAAATCCGCTGCTAGGAAAACAGTGTCTTGTGAAGCCCATGAGAAGATGTCCCTGCTGAGACAGGATAAAAAACTCTTACATGACTCTTAGTAGCATGTATGGGTCCATCAGTGGCTGATATCCAGGAAAGCAATCTTATAGTCTGTTGATCTGTGAAAGAGCCCGCTACAGATTGTGAGCGGTGACTGAGCCCCGTCTAGTTCCTGTTATAAACACACCTTCAGAAAACAAACATGCTGTTGGATTTTTGCAGCTGTAGTTTACCGGTTTCTGTCATCACTGCAATCACAGAGAGGCAAAAAGACAAAAAGGACTGTGGAGAAAAATAGATCATCTGGGGTTTTTTTTAGGCTGTGTACATTCTTAATTCTGTTTTCACTCCCCTGGTGTTGTAGGACGCTAAATGCACTGGAAATTTAAATTGGCATCCAGCATCCAAATCACTGGAAGAAGAAGTGCAGCAGACTAGAAAATGAAAGAAGAAGCCAAAAGGCAAAAAAAGCCTAAGCACAGCTGCTGGCATATTTCCCCTTTCTCTCCCCCTGTTTTGCATGTCACACTATTTTCTAATTTGCAAGGGAAGAAATTAACCTGTAACAGAATGTCACAGTCTCTGCCACATAACAAGGTTTATAGCATTTAAACCTCAGTAAAAATTAATCCTAACTCGTAAATAAGAAGTGGATTCTCTTAATGATATAATTGGGCCAGCTCCTTTTCTTGTATTAAGTCTCTTGAGCAAAGTATTTTACAACCACTAAAGAAACTTTTCTCAGCTCTTCAAATTAGAGTTTTCTCTTTTATTAATGGAATGCATCTGGGCCACTTCACACCTTAACCCCTAGTTGTATTGCTAAGGCTTCACATCTTCTAATCTGGTGTTGTACTAGATGTGTTTGTGACTAGATAATGCTGTCTTGAAAAGGACAGCCACCAGTATACCATTAGAATATAGCCTCTCAACATCAAGAGAAGTTTTACATTTACTGGGCCTATTTGATGACGTTAAAAAAAAGAAGCCAAGATCTCAGCAGGCTGTAGAGGTTACCTCATCCTGAGAGATAATCCACCTGGTTTGAAATGGACTTCGTAAGACACTTTGAAGACATGAAGTGCCTATATACACATAATTGCCTCCAATGCCTTCAGTCTGATGCATCTCTGAATGGGAAACATTCTACCATTAATTAATTTCTTAACAATGGCACCAAGAATTTGTATGACTAGGTACAACCCACATGCTCAAAATCCCAAACCATATTTAAACAAACAACAAAAAAAGCCCAAAATCCTGGCACAAGAGGACAAAACTCAAATGAAAGGATCTTATTGTCATCTTGTGCTATTTCAGGACTACATTTTTGCAGACTCTAATGGCTGGAATAATTTAGCCTAGGGCAGAATCATCCTCAACTTCACCCTGTTATTTAATTAGACGAACACTAACAATGGGACCAAAGAAAGCAGTGTTTGGGGAATCTAAAATATGCAAACCATATCAGAACTGCAAAAATCTCTGTTGTAGTACCCCACTATATAACTAGAAGAATAAAGCCCTCCTATGAAACTTCCCTGAAAAAAACCCCAAACATATGAGAGCTTCTTCTTTTGTGTATGTCTCTGACATTTAATATTTCTTTAAGGATCTCTTTGACAAAGTTGTCATCTGATGAAGGAATCAATGATACAGAGATTTCATGAAGCTAATTGTGAGATGAGTCCTTTTGGAGTTCTATGTTCTTGCCTTCAGTGATACTCTATCTACTACAAAGGCCTTGATTTCAGAATGAAGCCCAAAAAAGAGTTAAGACCTCCCCTTTCTTCCATAAAAGAATTAAATGGTTGTGTTTCAGCTATGAAATTCCGTGAGCAAAAGATAGCTGTTTCAAAAGTACTCGGGTTGCTAAATCTTCTGGGAGCCAGAAATTTATTGGTAGTGACTGGGATATGAGACTCTAAATGCTTAAATGTTTTTCTGCTATAAAACTAAGTTGTTTTGAAAACTGAACTAAATCCAGTGCTCCCACTTCCTTCTGTGAAATGTAATTGCTACCAGCGCAATGAAGAGAGGGTATTTACTGGGCCACAGTTTAATAAAGCTTTCCTGCACAAACACACAGGTAAATTAAGGTGATTTGACTTGGAAAAGAACCACCACATTTCAGCATAAGCATCTTTTAAAAGCTCTTTCATCATTACACTTCCAAATAGAAGACGCAGGGCCAGACTGCAGGATGAAGTCAGAGGAAGCAGTCTTTTGTTTTAAAGGTCTGGTAAACTAACAAAACAAGGCAAAGAGAAATGAAAGTGCAAAATGGTGGAAGGGGGAACTATTCATTGGGATTTGTGGCAGTATTTCTGATGGGATAAAGTCAGCCCACCCCACCTCCTATTCTTATTTTTTTTTAATTTACAAGGATGAGCAAAGAGTGAAGTTTTGCATCGTGCTCTGATCAATTCTATACCACTCACATTCACAGCATCAATATATGAAGTTTCATTAACTCACGCTGTCAGACGAAAGATATCCCTGTGTATCCCACAATCTACTGAGGCTGTATTTATAAAATCCTAGCATCATCACTTACCCAGACACGCTAAATTGCAATACCTGAGATATTATTGGGTCTTTTTATGTAGCTTCTGTTGCTCAGCGATCATTTTCCTCTAGCTTGTAAAGATTATCTATGTGTTCATATTCCATAATTCCACCTTTCAGTGCTATAAGGAGTTTAATTTTGATTTCTTTGAAACCAACTTCATGAAAATTGTTTGACCATAAAAGCTAATTAGTAAAGACTCTCAGTGTTAATCATCTGCAATAGATTATAGCTGGAGGATGCAAAAAGACCATTTCTTCCATAATAACTGCTGCATTTAATCATCTTAAGCTACACAGCAATGCAAAGGTAATGACATTTTTATTTTATCTTTTTATGATGGGACTCATCAATACCACTATCCATTTTCAGGTTTTTTTCTAACATCTGCTTGCAATATCCAAGTTAAGTCTCTAGAGAATCCTACAATCATTTTCAGATGCTAGTACACTGAAAATGAGAATTTCGAGATCCCAAGAAGCATTAGTGCCAGGCAGCCTAATAAAACAAACATTAGCTCTGCCTGTGACTTATTCACATTACAGGCAGTTAAAAAAACCTGCTAAGAATGGTGCAAGACAAAGCAGTTGGCTCTGTTCTTTGAGGCAAGGGAATGTCTGTGTTCCACAAGGAGGAAGAAATGTTTGGTTTTTTTCTGATTAGAAAAGCTGATTTGCTCCATTTGTGCCAGGCTGATGAACCAACTTTCTAGGAACATTTAAGAAAGATAGGCTTGAGTAGAAAACCTGATACAACTTACATCCTCAGGGACAAACAAGTTTAAGCAGGTAATGACAATATGATTCCTGGATGACTTAGACTGGAAGAAGAAACAAAGAACGATGCCATAACGATCACCATCCTTCTATGGCCTGTGTGGCCCTTGGTGACTTAAGGAACTAAAATTGTCTAGTGCTGGTTGACCTGAAACTGCCCTTCTCATTCATAAAGATGAGCACAGTGCAAATCCACAAAGTTTGGGGGCTACCTTAGTACTGGGTAGGGAAAATTCTGAGAAACTTCACTAACCATCATGCAATTCATACATTGCTTGCAATCAATTCTTTTATTGTTTGATATTTGCAAGTACCAACAGCATTCTGCACCAGCAGGTAAAGGCATGAAGAAAAGTTTCTTGTTATAAGGAGATTGCCATTTAGATACACTATGTACGGACAAAAGAGAGTGTAATGGGAAGCAGAGTGAGCAGAGTAATTGAATGATGCATTTAAGCATACATTTTGTTATCTCTGTGGGGTTTTATGTTTGTTTTCTTCTTGACTTATTGAATTCAGTGTTCATACTTTTCAATCATTCATTACCTAAACCGTTCTCTTGTGGTTTGCCTTGATTAGGGAATGAGAATTGGGACAAGCTAAAACTAGGAAAAAGGTGGGTATTTTGTTAAATGGAGGCAGCTCACATCACTTCTGGAACACCTCTTGCTACTTATTCATTAGCATTTACCAGAGAGCTGCCTGATGGAGGCTACGCTCTGCAGAATTAGTTTATGCTTAACACCAGGCAGTGAAGCCTTTACAGACAAGATGCTTTGCTGCAGACATTGCAAGCTGGCCAGCCAAAATGCAGGCAACCAAATCACTGCGATTTGGAACAGAAAAAGAATTTAGGCAGAATCTGTCTAATTAACTTGACAGATCATGGAAAATGGGTGATCTTTTTAGCATCTGTCAGTCCATTAGAAGTTATTTTGTGAGACAGCATGATGGATAGGATATATGGAAGGATTTATCTTTTTTTCCATCCCCATAAAGAGTGAAAGGGCAAGCTGCTACAAATAATTTCATATGACTTTAGACCTCTTCAGAGAAGGTGTCCATCCCTGAACCACTCAGACTTCTTCTGCAGTGATGCTTGTTTTTCTCCATTGAGCAAGAAGCATTCCATACAATCTATTTTAAAGAGTTAACTTGGGAAGTGTTATTTGGGAAAGTGCCTGCATTGCTCTACTGACCATAAAGGAAGCATTGACCAGAAAGCTCAGATGAGGATACTTACAGAGTTGATACCAATATGCAATTACAATATGTTGTTTAGGATTCGTCTAATGTCTTAATCAATACTCCGTGGGAAACATGGATCAGCAAACATTACAAGCCTAACAAATGCCAAATCTGCATAGGTCCTTTCCAGAGGAGGGATCTGTTACTTATTTAGTAAGTATCCGCCAGGAACTTAGTGATGAGAGGATACTTGAAATACACAATATTAAGAAAATAGGTAAAATTAAAGCCACATAAAACATTTAGAAAATTCTAAGTATTTAAGAGGGTAAATTTAAAGACAGATTTACATACAACGCTCGTATAAAGGAAGGTAACAGTAAAATAAAGGGGTTGAGAATGAAAAGCCAAGATTATGTGACAATCTTCCATCTAGGTTAAGAAAACATTTACAAGAGGAAATAAAAGAGTAAAGCAAGCAGAGAGTCCAAGTTGCACTGCACTCTTCTTCAATATGACATTCAGGAAAAAAAAACAAAACTAGTAGGAGTCTTACAGGCATAACTAATTAGCTGATAAAGCTGTGCTTTTGACTATTGATATTATAATCACTGGAGGCAATAACCTCATCTCCCTGTGTGCTTGTCCCTTATTGGGACTAAAAATACTGCAACCCACCAGTCTGATTCTACCTGCTTTTCACCACCCCATTGTTGGAATATTATTGCTAGTGAAAATAAAATCTAAATTCTAAAAATACAACCACAGTGTATATTCAGTTTCCAAAAGCACATCGAGATTTTGTTAGTCAATATTATTCTTTCCTGTTGGAGTAGAATTCAGAATAATTCTTATGTCCTCAGAAATGTCAGCTCAGGTTCAGTTCTGACTTTGAAACACCAGTGATACCCAAGCTACCTTTTCACATTAGATTTAAAAAGCAAGAAGTTTTGAGGACAATATGAGGGGTTTAGCTACAGCTTAAAATGGAAGATGATGAAGTCACCTACATTTATATTCGATGCTGATGTAAACCACAGCATGTAATATTTCCAGTTGCTATACACAAATCTGTCTGGACATTTGGTGGGGTCTCCTGGCCATACTTTGTTTCAGGAGCCAATCATAACTGGCAAGGTGATTATCAGCTTACACAAAGAGGTCCTTAACTAGTGCATTAGAATATATAAATGGAAAAATGAATTAAAAAAATAAATACATCTCAGTATGTATAAGGATACTCAGGATACCAGTGTCCTTTCAACTATCCTTGTAACATTTTATTTCTGCTGCAGGCAGAAGTAAATCAGAAACCACAGTTATTAGAGCACACTTAGCCAACAGGTTTGGGACCTCCTCTTGGAGAATCAGCTTAATTAAGTGTGGGGGATCTTTTCAATCTCATTTCATAATACTTTGTTTTTTTATGAAGAGGAAAAAAATAACTTGCAAAACAAGTATCCCACATTCTGAAAGCTCTTTTTGGAACATATGGTCTTATCCTTCAGAAATTGCGAGTTCTCTTGACAGAGGCTGTGACAATCAAGTTGCAGATGAAGTTCTGCTATATTATAATTACTCAGTTATGCCAGGCTTTTCAACAAAACTTTCCCAGAAGTTCCTGTCACTCAATTTCAAATGTGCATTCAGAGATTTGAAGCTTTAATGAGCCTTAATTGAGTTAAGTGAAGGCCCCACCCACCCTGTGAAGGCAATCTCTGCTAGCTATGCTGAGCTTCTTGGCAGGAGTTAGCCCCTGACAAGGAGTACCAAATCTCAGGGAACTTCCAGAGAATTCAGAAAGCTTAAACGGAAGCAAACTCTCCCATGGAAATGGCATCAACACACTCCCATCTCCTGGGAACAGATGGGTCCATCCCATAAAGCTTTGTGAAATGAGAAATGAGCCAGGCTGGAAGTGTGGTAGCATATTACAAACTCTGCTTGCATTTCCTGAACACCTTCCTATATAAAGACTCATTACTGACATTACATTAATACATTTCATGGGGGTCACCTTATAGTCTCTTAACTTAATAATGGACTGAATTTGGCTGGTGGATTAGCTGGTGCCCATGCCAGTTGCATTTTAAATCTGAAATTGAATTTAGTCTGGATGGAATTTGCATCTCTTTTGGATCCATTCTGTACAACTGCAAACCCTGTATTTTTAAAGAGCTGTGCCCAGTCACATTTCAGTGGATTGCACAGTTTCTGATTTTCTCAGCTTTCCCTTTCCACTCCCCTTCTAAAATCCAAAGCTTCCTCTCCCAAGGATGCATAGAAAAAAATAAATGCCAAGTTATAAGCTCTGACAACTCACCTCAGCCCAGCAAACAGAGCTCCATAAAGCCTATACACCACCCTAGTGAAATGCAAATACAGTTTAGGATCAAGCATTTTCAGAATATGCCTCTGTTCATAGACTACACCCTGGCCCGTGGTCTGTAGCTGCAGCAAACAGCAAACTCTTCAGCCACACACCAGACATCATTGCAGCAAGCCGGATCCACAGATGGGAGCTCTTCATGGGTCAGCAGCCTCCAAACCTCCCTCTCCACAAGATGCAAGTACATCCTCTGAACACACGAAGCAGATTAACACAGAAATCATTCCAGCCGGTGGCCAGATATTCATCCTGGGGACCTGCCAGACTTTACACTCAGCCAATCCATTTTTAAAGACAGTGTCTTATTAGCACCTTACAGTTCCTGAATTACTTTGCTGAGTTTTTCTAATGAGACAGCAATCTGTCCAAGGGTATTTAGCGAAGTAAATGATGAACCTCTATTTTCTGATTTGATTACACAGGTGTATTCAGAGGTTCAGGGGATGACAACAGACTAGAACACAGGCAAACGTATCCAGAGCAGTTGCAAACTACAATCCAGGCAGGAACAGTCTCATAAATATGGGCTTTTTTCTTTGCAGAAAATGATGATCTTTACTTTCCGTAACAGGTAATAGACACTGTACACTTCCCTTTCCCTCTGAGTGAACCCAAGTATACCTTTTAGCCCCACCTTATAGAATCTTCTGTATTCATACTCAATCTAAACAAATCCTGCATCAGCTCTTTCCCTCCCATTTTATGTTTTACTGACCTCTAGTTAAACCAGTTCTGCAAGGTGCAATTTTTAAATGCATTTTTCTAGTTCTGCTTCCCAACATGCAAACAGTATCCAGAAACAGAGATTGCTTATTCCCAGAAAGAAAATGAAATTTTAATGTTTAATGCTCAAAACCACACAACATATTCTCACTTTTACCACAGTCTTCAATCCACCAGCCTAAGCTGTGTACGTCACTGCAGTTTTCCCTCGCCATGTCTTATTTAAAAAAAATGAGAATTGTAATCCCAGTCTCACCAAAAGGATGGTAAAGACAATAGTGAAACTTTTCCCCCTTCACCTGTCTCCAACATGGACTTCTCCATGGGAACCCTGTTGCGTAGGTGCCCTTCAAGTCAGCAGTGAAAACAGACAGGAATGACTCATCTCACTCCAATATGGATCCGTGAAGGGCTGTGGTGGGATGAATCCCTTCACCTGAGAAGTCGGGGAACTGTTTCAAAGCCAAGTGGGAATAACACAAACACCAGCAATGAGTCACACGAGTGGGGAGCCACATGGAAACTCGACATATTTCCAATGGAAATGAGGCAGTTTTGATTTTCACTTCCGTACTAAAAAGTTTAGATTTTACATTTAAATTTTTGATTACATAAATTCCCTTCTTTTTTTTTTCTGTGAATGCTTCCCATAGAAAAACAGTCAGAAACCTCCATTCATAGATGAGTTGCAAAGCCAAAAAAAAAATAAAAAATCCATCTTCAGTGGCAACCATTTTATACAAAGCACAACAGAAAAGATACACTGAAACTGACAAGCTTCTACTAGAGAGCATGGACAGAACCTTTGTTTTCACCCCTCATAGACACTGATGTGCTGGAGCATGTCCAAAGAAGGGTCTGGAGCACAAGTCTTATCAGGAGAGGCTGAGGGAACTGGAGTTGTTCAGTCTGGAGAAAAGGAGGCTGAGGTGAGACCTTATCGCTTTCTACAACTACCTGAAAGGAGGTTGGAGTGAGGTGGGACTTTTCCTCTTCTCCCAGGTAGTGAGGAATATGACAAGAGGACATAGCCTAAAGTTGTGCCAGAGGAGGTATAGACTCCATTTGGAAAAATTTCTTCACCAAAAGGGTTGTCAGGCACTGGAACAGGCTGCCCAGGGCAGTGGCGGAGTCACCATCCCAGGAGGTATTTAAAAGCTGTGTAGATGTGGTGCTGAGGGACATGGTTTAGTGGTGGACTTGGCATTGCTGGGTTAACAGTTGGACTTGATGATCTTAAAGGTCTATGATTCTGTGGATGACTTGGATCGAGCCATGAAAGAGCATCCCAGTCCTCCAGTGCCTCCCTGAGCCACAGCAGGGGGTTGGATTCCTCCACTCTAGAGATGTAATGATTTGTGAAAAGAGACAGTAAAATCATTTCTAGCTGGCAATTTTCCTCTACCATCAAAAGTGCATTCTACCTGTAAAAATTAAATGCACTTTATTTCTACTTACTTCTTGCCTTTCAGTGCGGAACTGTGTATTTCCTCAACTCAGGCACTTCCCCCAGCCCTGCCCCATAAACTCCTGTCAGCTGAACACTATCATGTGGCTGCCCTTCTTTTCCCCCTGATCATGAGAGTACAAATCACAGTTTATAGCACTAATCCGTGCAACCGCTGCCCAAACCTACAAGTTTCACACAAGCTTTAGAAGAAAGAAACCTTTCCAAAGCAAAACATTATCTCTGTGCTGCATCCCTTTGATGCCCTCCACCAATCCAGCAACGTTTAGATGACAACATATTGCATGCAGTCACAAAAGAACTTATTTTAAATAGTAGACTTGTTACAAATTTGTGAATGTAGCTAAGAAGTGATCATACCTCTCTCCATGCTCGCTTTTGAAACAGCTGCTGTCACTGTTGCAGACCATCTGCAGATTGGAAGGTAACTTAGCAGATACCTCCAAAATCCCTCTGCATAATGACTAGGTAAGGAATGACAATCAAAACCAGAGCAGTTGTAAGAGAGGCTTGTGCTTCTGTGCTCCCACCCTTCCAGTTCTTAGGACCAATGTAAAGTTGATCAATGGGACCTAGGTTTGTTGAAGTTAAACCACTGAAATTAACATTGCTGAGAATTGTCCTGCCACTTGTGAAAGCAATTCCAGAAGACCAAAAGGATGCAGCCTAGCTCAGCCACTCCCTCTTTATTCCTTGAAATTTGCTCCATCTGATGACTACTCCCAGAAAATATAAAGTCATTTCTTGGCTTATTACTGAACCTCCCTGAGTCTGGAAACCAAGTTCACCCTCTGGATTGTGATGCAGGGCAAGACATCCTGATGGCTTTATGGGAAATTCAGTGCAGATGAGCTCAAGGAAAGGAAAGGGCTGGGATGTGTAGAAAAGTGCTTGTTGTACAGGCTGCAGGAGGCAGCTCCAGGCGTAGGAGGTGAGAGAAGGCAGCACGCTGGATGTGGGAGAAGGCTACAAAGAAAGTCAGCTCTGAGTGGAGAGTGAGGAACATAAGGAATATCACAGTGTGTGGGAAGAGATGAGAACAGAGATGTAGGTTTTTAGAGAACTTTAAAACAATTATAGGTTTTTACCATGGGAGGTTCTGTTTGACTAGATCAGAGCACTTGCTTCCTTGTTATGTGCCTGGAATTGAAGCTTTCTTTGAAAGCTTGCTAACACTTTTCCATGCTTTCAATTAACATTTTATTTAAATGCTTTAAGATAGTTTCTAGATATATTAAAGCCTTACTGATGAAATCTTGAATATAATTTACATATCTAAGTCATATTTGCATTCAATAACAAGACAGCTTTCCAGTACGGAGCAGGCCATCCCTTTACCAGAATCATGCTGAATTTCCCTGGCTGCAGCATTTACTTCAAATATAAAAGGCTACATATTATCTGAAAGAAAGGAGACAGGTATCAGGTATCTTTTCCAAATTTTAGCCTGATGTGTAGCATGTTAACATTTGTACATTGTTCAGCCACCACTTGGCCATATCTCCAGGAGTTGTACAAGAGACACAAGACTATCTTTTAATTTATTTTTTTTCCTGTTAAAAAGAAAGGGAGTGTTCATACCCTTCCTACAAATAAAGCAGAAAGTGTCAGTATCTTTCCACAGTACATTTGAACACTTCCCTGGGGGATTTTTCATTATAAAACCATATCTATCTCAGTTATCAAGTCTCCACACCATAAACCACATATGGGATATGTGATAAAAGCTTTTTTCTTTTTTTTTTCTTTTTCCCCCAATCAGGAAAGAAATAATAATAAAATACATAAATATATTCCAGTAAGGAAGACTGGTTGTTGAAGCAGATTTATTTTTTTTAAAGCATATTTTGAGAATTTCTGAATGTGAGACTAGGAAACATGGTAACAGAAGAAAAAGATGATGCATCGCATGTTTGAAAGCAGCAGCTACTGGTGAGTGTTGCACTAGCAGGACTGGACACAGGAAAACCAGGTGAGACTGTGTCTTGTTACTCTGGAAGGTTCTTACACAGGCAGAATAAGGTCAAAGATGGACTTGGTGGAGATTTTGGGCTTGCACTTAGGCCAAGTGCTGCATCCTGCACCAAGCAGAAATAGAGGGTAGCTGGAGAATGGCTTGAGAACAGCCCTGAGGAAAAGGACTAGGGCTCGTTGATTGATGAGAAGCTCAACATGAACCAGCAACGTGTGTTTGCAGCCCAGAAAGCCAAGTGTGTCCTGGGCTGCATCAAAAGAAGTGAGGCGAGCAGGTGATTCTGCCCCTCTACTCTTCTCTGGTGAGACTCCACTTGGAGTACTATGTCCAGTTCTAGAGTCCTTAGCACACAAAGGACATGGAGCTGTTGGAGTGAGTCCAGAGGAGGCCATGAAGATGATTAGAGGGCTGGAGCAGCTCTGCTATGGAGACAGGCTGAGAGAATTGGGGTTGTTCAGCCTGGAGAAGAGAAGGCTCTGGGGAGATCTTATAGTGGCCTTCCAGTGCCTGAAGGGGCTACAGGAAAGCAGGGGAAGGGCTTTTTACAAGGGCTTGGAGTGACAGTGAAAACAGTTTTAAACTGGAAAAAGGGTGGATTTACATAAGATATTAGGATGAAGCTCTTTCCTGTGAGGGTGGTGAGACTCTGGAAAAGGTTTCCCAGAAAAGTTGTAGATACCCCATCCTTAGAAGTGTTCAAGGCCAGGTTGGATGGGGCTTTGAGTAGCCTGGTCTAGTGAGAGGTGTCCTGGCCTACAGTAGGAGGATTGAAACTAGATGGTTATTATGGTCCCTTCCAACCCAAACCGTTCCATGATTCTATGACTTTATTTTGTCTTTTTGCTTTGGACAGTTTGATTTTTCTTGCATCACACTTGATGCTTCAGCCTAGTATTTATATAGACCATAAATCTTATAAGCCTCTAGAAGGTTAGAAGAGACCAGCTATGATGCATGGAGAACACAGGGAAACAAGAAAAAATAAAAAGGCATTGGGAGCTTTTCCTTATTTATTGGTAATCCTTATTGCTTAATTTATTGTTTTTCTTTAGATTTGTGTCGTGTCTCCCAGAAGTTAATCCACAGCTGAATTTACAAAAGGAAACATTTTTATTTAGTCTATCTGAAGGAAGCATCATAGCTGAAAGTCAGAATAAAACTAGACATCTATATCTCTTTAAAAGGCAGAATACCAGTTCTAAATAACCTAAAAATCACAGAAAAAAAATAAAAAAATAATAATATATATATAAGGCATCTTCTTATTGGTGTGAAAAGGGGCTTGGCTAGGGACTGAGAGGACTTTCCTGCAGATATTTTTTTCCATATCTGCCTCTTCTCAACCTTGCCAGCCTGTCTTTCAAAGCAGCTGCCAGATAATACCAGATGAAGAGATGTACCACTGGTTTCCCCTAAATAACAACTCTTATGCTCCTACCATGTCTCCCATTATCCAGCACCTACTACCAAGGCCTTACAGTGTTTCACAAGTTAAAAAAAGTATCATCTAGTTATGATCAAAATTTGAAAACCTGCATTATAATAGCAAACCAAACTTGACTGCCAGATTTCTAACATCTGCCCGAGCTCTGCACTTTTTTTCAAATGGATGAATACCTAAGACTGTCTGTTATGTCTCTGGCACTGTGAGACAGATTCATTATGGGAATTTATTTCCCATTTATGTCACATTAGCTGATGGAGATGCTGAAGAAAGTCAATCACTCACAAGAGAAAATGGAAGGCAGAAGAAATGAGGTACAGTCTCTCACTGCCTTTCTCTAACCATACAGCACTACAAGAAAGTACAACTGGCAACATTTTTCTCAGTCCTTAAGGTAACTTTATATTTATTATAATTTTTTAATCACCTTGAGTACTTGCCATTCATCAGACTCACTGCTTTTACAGAAAAACTTCAAGCAATCAATCTAAAACCCTTGCATTAATTCTAAGAGGTTCAGAGACCAGAGAAGTACTGAGGTTGTGGCACGAGTTCATGCATAGCTCAGCCAAATCAATATCCCCTTTTAAACCATATCACTCTTTTTCACCTTGCAACTTTTGAAATAGAAGATATAGTTGCTGCTTTAACTGAATGTTTTTCTTGTATGATTTATTTTCCCATTTCTACATGTGCAGTATTATCCTGAGGGATACTCTGGGTTTTTTTTCCTGTTTCAGCTACTGAACTGTTATATCCATAGGCATTCTCCATAACAGAGAGGAAAAAGATCATCACCGCATCATTTCTAAAAAGAAAGGTATTATGAAATGCCAATTAGAAGTTTCTGCTACTGTACACTCCTTGTGGATAGAATATTTTCTTTGGAAGCAGGAAATATCAGTCAGACACACAACTCTGGACACAATTCTGCAGCTCCTCTGAAGAACAGGTCATGGGAGTGGGAAATCAATGAATGAAGTAACTTCATAATTAATCACTTTCTGAATTTTTAAATCAGCCAGATTATTTACAAGTCATATATAAAATGTTGCCACCTTTCTCCTCATCTTCCCACTACTCAACACTCAGCCCCTGCTTTGGTTCCAGGACTTTCTCTGCTGATGCCAGGGCCAGGGGCTGCAACGAGCCTGGAGCTCCTCTGGGGTCAGAGGTGCAATATCTGTTCTGTTATTAGAGAAATTACTCAGTGTGATTTCTCTCCTCAGCAAAACAGAATTACTGCTTGTATGCACTGCACGTGTGTGCCTTAACAAGCACTTAAAGTTTTCCTACTTCTGCTCCTTTGTGGAAAACTGAATGTTGAACAGCTTTAGAAACGTTAGCGAGCCTGGTTTCTTGCTCTACTTAACTTTAATAAGGAATTACTACCTTGCATATAATAAGGTTTCTAAAGGACTAGACTTCCCTCTCTGCTATAAATTCAGGAAAAAAAACAACACCCTGAACTCTATGCTTTAGGTAAAACTGAAGGAAGTAACAGGTGGCTTTTTAGTGACATGATTACTTTTATTATCACATTCTGAATATTCAGTGTTGGCAGCAACCATCTCTTCTTGTGAATGCCTTTCCAAATTCAATTGCTTTATTCAAGTTATCTCTGTTTATTTCTGCAGGGGCAGGACTGCGGAAAAGCAATGCTATTTCTGCAATATTTTATTTTATTTACTCTCAATGAAAATGAGAAGGTCCTTTTTACAGCTGCACAGCCTGTAATGTCAGCTCCAAGCAATCAGCTAAAAAAAACTCACCACAGTCACTTTGCAGGTTTAAAATAAAAAAAAAAAATAAAAAGAAGAAAAAAGGGAAAGAAGAAATCAATTCATGTTGTCACAGTCTATCTAGAGTCATATTGTCCCCAGCCATTGATACAGAATGAGAACATCTGGGGATTCAATTGCTCATGACATGAATAATAATATTTCATTTTTGTTAAATCAAACTTCTCAGTTGCAGGAACTTCTGCTTACTTCATTATGTGATCCTGGAATGAAACCAGCGTCTGAGACAAGTCACAGTCTCTTTGACATCCACGAGCACATTGGTGCAGGTGCACTTGTACCCTCCGAACAGAAAAATCTTCATAAAGAAGATAATTTTTGAACATCTATTTAAAGATGGGTGCTTGAGCTCCAAGCCCTTGCAGTCCTCTTAAATGTCACAGCCACAGTTTTAAAAATTGAATTAATAGCTTGGTTCAGAAAAGCACTTATCCTTTGAACTAAAGTCAGTGGCACCTGTAGTTGCCCAGTACTTTTGATTAATCCAAACCATGTATTTAAATAATATTAGGCTCTTACGTTTGACTTGTACTTTGTGATTCCCAATTCACATTTCAAGAGGATGCTACCAGAATTGAGTTCCTATGTGTATATTCTCCTTTCTTAACCCAACAGAGCTGTCTATAATCTTACTGACAAAGCCAGGATCAAATCAGCTGATCCTCATTTTACAGCAGTGAGTAAGCAGCACTACTCATGCTGAAATTGCACTGACTTATGCAGTCACTTTGGTATCAGCAAAACTATTCTCTACAATTAAGCACATGAACAGTCGAGAGATGAATTAGATAAAAGTTCAGAAAGAAAATTATCAGAAAAGGCTGAAAGTCACTTCTTTATTTTCTGGTGTGTGTGTGTTAGGTGAAGCCTGGCATCTTGTTTCCCCTCATTCTTTCTCCATGGGCACCCACTAAAGATAGACTCTGGCAAACAGACGTGATTTGCATTCACCCTGCAACATCATGGCTTTGCTGAGGCTAAAATTGTCCCTGCAGAAAACAGTGTGAAAACTCTAAAAATCCAAGGGGCTTAGATGAAATATATTTCCCATTACAGCCCAGCTGAGAGAAGCACCGTGCTGGCACTTTGCTGCTGCAGAAGTGCTGTGTAGGGCACAGCTTGCAAAATACGCTGGGAGAACATACACAGAAAGTGGGGTAGGTCCTTGGTGGCTCCAAACTAGCAAAACATCATCACTAGTGGGAGAGTTACAGCACTGCTCTGAACACATGAGTTTGGGGCTCACAGTCTTCTTCTGCTGACCACAGAAAAACTTTAGGGGCTTCTGATGGCAAGGCACAGGGTGGGAAAAGGTACATTGTCTCATAGGAGGAATCTCAACTCAGCACCCTCAAAAAATAAAAAACAGTCACCAATTACTGCTTGCAGGTCTCATGTCTGGCTTTATGTAACTATCTAGTCCCACTGTGATCGTTACCTTTTAAAAATCTGTAACATTTATGGACTCCAATAAAAATGTTTTTAATATAATGTAGATGAAGTATAAACTGTTAACTTTGAACACTGGGGAATGTGATACGTTCTTGGTCGTTTGGGGTTTTTTTAACCTCTGTAAATATTTTACAAAGAATTGTCTAAGATCTGTTTGCAATTCATAGGAGATTTTTTTCATCAATCAAACAGTAGCAATTTTTGTAAATGTTACAACAGCTATTAGTTCATTAAAGAAGCAATGCTCAGGAGGCAGAGTAGATTGAAGGGAGCTTTAAATGGGAATCTGCTGTCCTAGAAGTACCCATGGGGGCTTCCTGACACTGCCCCACCTCTCAGTGCATATTCACATCTGAAGTTATTCCTACAAGTTTAAACTTTTGCACTGACTTTATAAATAACTGTGCTCTGATCACCTTAAGTGCTAAAACAACACTTATGAAGAAGATACACTACTTGAAGAACAAACTAACTTGAAGAACAAACATTTCAAACTGAGCTGGTAAATGAAGTGATTGGGGGGGGAGGAAACATTTGGAATTTTAAATTGGTTTTCTTTGCTGTTTCTTACAGTGGAATGGTCTCCCAAAACCCACCTGTAATGGTCCCTTCTATCTTCATTTCAATTGCTGTTCAAAGGTGCTTTTTTGAGCAAATCCAAGAAATCCCATTCTTGTGACAGTCAAATTTTCTCCCCAGACCAATGTAAATTTAACTTAAACCAGTAAGATATTGCAGTGCTATTAAGTGGAACAGATAATGAACCTAAAATACTGCTCAATCTTATTAGTGTAGCCCTCATATACCTCCTGTTTTTCTTCAAGCCCTGCTGCTTAGCATTCATACTGCCTGATTTGAGACTAAAATTAGATTATAGGAATGCGTGCTTTTTACAAGAGGTCTTTTATTTGTTCCATAAAGCATTTAGCACTCTTTAGGCACTGTATAAATAAAAATAATCACAATCTTGGAATTCACCTTCAGGAATGGAAATGAAGAGACCTGAGTCCTTTCATTTCTGCTGTATGTTATCCTCATTGGGCACGTTTGGATGACAATGCTTTGTAAGATGAGTTAAAAAGATGCTTGGAAGTCTGGTAAAGGGGAGTAAGGGGAAAAAAAACAAAGGGAATATATCTCTAGCTTTAGAGTTTTACAATAGGGAACAAAAAAAAAAGCCCTAACAGACTTTTAAGATAGAGGTCTGCTGTTATTAAATTCATTAGTGTTTGTGAGAGATGTTAACAATTGCTGGTGAAAATGATTGTGGGTTCAAAATCCAGGACACCAAGTAAAATCACTTACACTCACTGTAAGATTCAAGGCTATGTACAACTAGGAGCTGTTTCAGGACTGCCATTGGTGATTTCTGGGGACTCTGCACTGTGAGGAGAGTTACTGCCTTCTGGGTCAGAGCCATATCAAGGCCAACTACCATTTTTGTCTGACTTTTCCCCTCCTTCCCAGGGTCTATATTTAGGACTTAAGCACCAAATATTGAAAATTTTTTTGAGGTTAAGGATGCCAATGTCCTCAAAACTCCAGTAGGCATCAGCTTATGTCACTTGGCACTTTTAACACTTATAAAACTGAGGCTGCTGGGACTCACCTTAAATTAAAGCTATCATCTGGTGAAACATCTAGTCTATGCTATTTCCCCAGGCTCCACTTTCAGGCGATGCAGAAAGAAAAACAATCCCCCAAGGTTATTCAACCTGTCCTGAGATAAGGTACCTATTTCACTTCATTTCTCCCCCCCAGTTCTTTAGAGCAATGACTTTTGTGACAGTTAAATGTAGGCAATGTGAATCTTGCCACTGGAATCTTAGTAGTTTTTGAATGCAAGTCATCAGCAAGCACATATGGATAATCACCTCTATGCTCCTTAGGCTCCTCTTAAAGTTTTAAAAATACCTCTTCAGAAAGGGATCAGATTGCACATAAGTGTGGTTTAAGATTAACATTAGCTGTAAAAAACATATTTCAAAATGGATGTAAAACAACAACAGAAAAGTTGACAGCTACTTGAAGGAATAACTTCATCTCACATTTTAATGATATCAAAGCTTTACTTAGGAAAAATAAAAAATGAGGATAGTTCAGAGACAACTTGTGTTATTTCCTCAAGATAAACCAGATTCACTTACAATAACATCAAACCCATTACTATCCCAAGTAATTACTATAATTTATATTACAGCATCTCAGAAAGACCAAACAACACGAGGGCAATCCTACACAGCACGTACAATGGGTAATAGGCAGTCGTGCTTGCAGCACAGAAAAACAGCTCAAAGGTTAGATGGAAGAAAACACCACTTAGAAATAAGTATCTGAGGCGTAGAAAAAGGTCAAACATAAAAAAAAAAAATATTTTTTAAGGGAGTGATTACTTAAATTCAAATCTCAATTTTAAAAATTATTTTCTTCAGAAAATGGCAGGCATCCAAATTATGGAAAACCTGCTCTTTAAGACAGTTAAACTGAGAACATTTAAATATCGAGGGCTGGAGTCTTTCTTTTTAATGATGTGGTTTCAGAAAAAGATACAAGATTATTTCAGTCCCAAAGACTAACTCTGGTTAGCTGCATATAATTTGACATTCAAGAGATTTTAATGCTACCAGCTACCTCTGCTTGCAACCCAGGATGAACAACATTTCCTTGACCTATCATTTATGTGCCTCTAAATGGAAGTGATTGTTGAGAACAGACTTGGACATGGAAAGAGGAATTTCTCCATTACAAGTCAGAGTCACAAATGGACTATGCTGAGTTCCTGCATTATTTAAGGGAAAATAAAACATCAGTAAATGTTTTATCACAGTGAGGAAAATTCTGCCTTGGACTAGCAGAGATGGGTGTAGGTGGATGGGTGTTCAAGCCTGACGTGACAGGCAAAGCAGCACTGGTGACATGAGAGGACATCCACAGTGTATCGAACATGAGGAGGGAAAAGAATAACCTGGTCTTCTGAGTGAGAGAAATTGCTAGGTGCAAGACCTGACCTGAAGGGGCCCAGAAGAGCAAATACAGAAGCTAATCCCAGCTCTCACAGTCCCCGCAAAAGCAGTGAAAACAGCAACTGAGATGTTAAATAGGTCTTTAGTCCACACCCCTGTTATTGTCAGGAAAAAATCCTTTTCATTTTATAGTAATTAAAATGCTCATAGATGTTTTATTAACACACTCTACAGAGCCACATAGTTTTTATAATTCATCCAAGCACTTATAAGTAGTTACTTGGGTTAGGCTGTCAAGACAGAAATGATTCAAAACCTTGTGTACTTAGCTCCTTGGAAGACATATCATTCCCTAACACAATGGTATTAGAAAGACTGCTGACAGTTACTGATCAAGAGATTTCATTTTGCTTGTCATATGGTGGGTTGTCAATTCTTTTCTCTTTAGATGAAAGCTTAGTTGCATTAGATTTAAATAATAGTGAAGTTGCAGGTTAACATTTTTCAAAAGTACCAAAATGACTTCAGTACTTAAATTCTATTTTCAAAATGCTATAGACACGCAAGAACATCAGTCTCTACAGTAAATGGAAGTTAGGTATTACTAAAGGAATTTATCTAAAGGCAAAGAACAAAAATCCCAAGTCAAGACATTAACATTAGTACCTGCTCCAGACCACTGGCTTAAAACATGTAAAGTTTGTGAAATATTATAGCTCTAAGACAAGCTAAATATTTAAATTTCCATTTTGAACATACGTGATTGCTTCACATCAGTGTACCCATAGTATTATATATATTGTTGCAGATTTCCTCCCACCACTCTATAACAAATTCTAAATGACAGTTTTAAGATGGCCTTTACCTCAAAATACACGTTTTCCTGAGTTAAGCTCATGACTCAAGCAGAGATTGTTCTACATTTTTTTTCCATTAAAAATATTTATGCAAATTATTCTGATGAATTTTTTAACAGTAAATAAGAACAGCTTAGAGGTGGAAGTGACCATCGAAACTTTACTCCCCCACTCCTGAGCGAAATGTAAAATTGAGTCACTACATAAAAGTGGGAAAGCAGCCCAATTTTTACTTCTGTTCTCATTACTAACCTAGTATTAAGCAAATAAATAATCCGTGCGGTTAGTCTGTATTTAAAATATTTGTTCTTCTTTAGATTTAAAGTCACATTCACAGAAACAAACAGAAGTGGCTGGAGACTGAAAGAATTCCTTTGATATTGAAGCCGAGTATTTTCTCGTTTAAGCTCCAAACATCATCTCCCTTATGCCCACAGGGCTTGGCACTGTGCTGGAGCAATCCAACCCCCCTGATTTACTGCTCCTCTCCACAGCTCAGCTTGCTATGAAAGGGTGCTTGCAAGCTTAGGTACACCAAGACTTTAGGAGCTTATCTTCATTCATTAATTGTTCCATATCATGTTTAAATGGTGGATTTCTCAAGTGAAGCTCTGTTTCTTGTAATACTTCTAGTTTGCTCTGTTACCACAGGTACTATGAACGTAATGTTGGGAGCAAATACAGTTTGAAATAAGACTGCTGTAGCAGCTACAGAACAGCTAAAAGGAATAATAATAATAAAAAAAAATAGGCCAGACCTTTATTAAATTTTAAAGTATGCCTTCACTACACTCTTGTAAAGACCCAAATAGGGTATTCAAATCTCTAGAGATCACCAGTATAATTTCTTTATCATGTTCCATTTAAAATTTAATTACGTAGTCTACAACAAGAAGTATCTGAGTACTCTAAATAGGTCATGCAATGAACAACTTAATATTATTATAAAGTTTGCCTTGTGAAGATCCATTCTTTGATGTGCTGTTGCAGACAGAAAGCCTTTCTTCAAAAAAAACCACAATATACATTTATAGATATAATGTCATTGAATATTAAAATTGTGAAGCTTCTTTATCATATTTTAAGTTTAAATTTTCAAGTCCTTCTCCAGCCTGAGCTTCTGAAAAGTCATCAGAAATAGCTGGTAAATTAGAACTGACACAAGATAATCATGCTGAATATTTTCAAGTTTTTTACAGGCAAAGTTTATCTATTAGCTTTCCTTCTACATGATGCTCACCAACTCCTATTTTTCTACTTCTGCCTATCAGTACATACTCTTCAGTGGCAAGACATAAATACTTATTCCTCTTAAAAATAATCAGAGATCAATTAGCATTTAATGGAAAGTGACTATATTAAAAAGTCATCATATACCAAGATACTTTCTGGTTTTTTCTGATATTTTCTGTTTTAAGAGAAAACATACTTTTAAGTAACCTCTCTTGGCTACTATAGGAAGAATATTAAAAATATTCTCTTTGTAACTTCTGACTATTTACAGGTATTTCTGGAAGCACATCTCTCTCTAACTTCTTTAATTCAACTATGTAAAATTCAAAGGGATTTTTGAGTTTTTTGTTTTGTTTTGTTTTTGTTTGTTTGCTTGGGAGTTTTTTGTTTTGTTTTAATTAGGTTCTTGTTGTTTGTTTTTTAATTACAACAAAAAATAAGTGCCACCAGTGCCTAAACCTTCCTGACAGCCAGACAAACTATCCCAAGTACAGACACATCTGCTCGCACTTACATTGCTTGCAGCCAAGACCCTTTCACCAAGTTTACAAATGCTTGTGCAGAATTTAATCAATCCTGGCTACAAATACATCCACAAGTGATTTTTGCCCTGTGAAAAAGCATCATGTTTGCTTGCACAAATGAGAGTTAGATTTCCAAGATTACAGAGGGCTTTTCCTGCCCTACCAGACAAAATACAACAAGCACAGTGACAATGGGAACAGTTACTAATTTCATTGTTTCAAGGTGCAACACCTAAAATTTTATATGCTATAAAACAGTCGCAGGGTGAGGGTGGAAGAAGATGTGGTGTTAGTGGGGAAATGAGACTTTCAGTGTTACAAATTAATAATAGCAAAATGGTTCACTTGATATTTGAAAGAGGAACCAAAAAAAAAAAATCACAATGTATCATTAGAAACCCGAAGGAACTGCTTGTTTAGAGAAATGCAGGAACAGGTGAATTCCCAAGAAGGCTGGAGGACTAGTCAACCCGTGCACAGCTGTAAACATTTGTTTTAAATCAAGACAAGATCATTGGTTTTAATATTTATAACACAATTACAGTGCCTTGTGCACATTGCTTGTAGCATCTGATTTTTACCTGCAACATCTTGCCACAGTTGAAATTAAAGCCTTGTGGTACTAATTCAAAAACCACATTTAGGCAATTATTAATGGCAAGTATGAAACTGAATGTTTATTCAGGCATCTATGCCTTTCATTTTAACTCTAATTTAAAATGAAACTCATTTCTGCAGTACAAGGACTTCATGTTTCCAGTATATTAGTCATATAATACCTAACCAATTAGGGGCATGCAGTCAAACTGAAAATATTTTAGCACTAAACCCAGTAAAAGATACAACTAAGCAGTGTTATTGACATTTCTAATCAAGGAGACAGCTACTCTATACTCTGATCAATTTTTAGTTTGGTTTGGGGTGGAGTTTTTTGTATTTATGTATGAGCAGCTGTAATTCCTTTGCCATGTAGATGAATAAAATCTTGTACATTTTTCAGGTAGACATGATCATTGGTCGGCACTTCAAACCCTTGGGAAAATTTTGCCAGCATGTTGCCTGCACAACTGAGGATATCAAGTGATGGTATGTCATAAGTAGAAAGGTATTTGGTAAGTGAGCAACTGATATAAATTGTACAAGTTTGTACCTACAAAATAAGGTGATAGGGAAGGGGAGAAACCATCATATAAAGTGAAGATGTACATTTTTACAGCTTAAAAACACAGTCAAGCCAACTAATATACACCACACGCATCATAAAGAAAGGTAGACACGAATCTCTTCCTTAGAAACAGAAATGGCTTGTATGTATCACCACGCTTAAAGAAAACTGATTTTCTTGTTGCAACATCCTTTTAACATTCTATATTGTATGAACTACAATAGTATTAATAGTATTAATCAGAGGATAACATCACTCCCCAAACCATGATCTCATTAAAACCCCCTGCACCTCAAAGAACAAAACTGGTGGAAGAAGATTCAAGAAGACCGAGAGCACCAATTTGGTTTTGCTCACCAGACATCTCTGCAAAGTGACAGATTACCATATCAGATTTTTTTGTTTCTCTTCCCTCCACCCTTTTCTCTTTATGCATGATTACAGAATTTTATTGCATCCTCTGACATTATGTAGGCAGGTATCTTTTAAAAAATCTCTAACGCAGCCTGGGAGTCTTGTCTACTTCTATTATTTTATGAAAAGCTTTCTCAGCAGAGAAGAATTCAGTCTAAGCTACTTTCCTGCTTTCTAAATGAAAACACCTTAAGATCACAGTGTTTTTTCCTCCTACCTCCCACTTCCCTCCCCTCATCCCCCAGGTGAAATTTAAAGCAAAAGCCAAACCACCTGCAATGGGTATAATTGCACAGCTGGAAGAAAGCCACATCTGGGATTTTTCTCATCAGGTGCACAACTGTGCTAAGCCTCAAAGCAACTTCAACGTGTCACTCTAAGCTGTGCAGTGTTGGTTGTGCCAGTATTTCAGTCATTTGTCTGTCTGTGCCATGCAGTGTGCACTCTCCTCTCTCCCCTACAGTTCTCCATATCCCAGCAGTTTTCCTTAGGGAAAGGATCATGTTCTGGCTTAAAAGGTCGTGCTTCTTTCAGCACCTCCCAGACACTGACACACTTGATAAAGCAACTTCCTTACCTTGGTAATGTTCCGGATAACTCTGTGGCAGTCTCTCTGAAAGACATAAAGTGAGGAAAAATCAGATTGGCTTAAAAAAAAAAAAAAAAAAAAAAGCTACAAAATTTTAAATATGTTTTTACACTGCTTGTGTTTTGTAGGAGTGTAGACACAGACACAAATGCATCACTTTTGGATGCGACATCCGGATGATCATATACACAAGAATGTGAAAAACAGATGATGGGGTCTGAGCTGAGGATTTCATAAAAATAAAGTTCTCAATGCTTCAATTACTCATTTTTTTTAGGCATAGTATTATCACTGTTTCATATGCCAGCACTGTATGATCCTACATAGCCAAAACGTAGCACTGGGCCAATTTTCCAGTGGAAAAAGTTCCCTTTTTTTCAGTCCTGCAGCAAAAGCAGGACATTAGGTAGATTTATAAACATGTCAGGCTCTGAAAAAAAAAAGTTAGTATCAAATCTTCTTAAGTTGGATTTTTGGCAATAGTTATTTTCCAAATATGTGATTATTGATCCAATTTACTTTCTTCAATCTGTTTTGTGGGCTTGCAATTTGTTTGAGGGAAGCTGAGTGTGAGTTAGTGAAAGGAGGCTAATGTAACCAGCGTGTCACAAGAAAGCATCATTAAATACATTATAATTACCTAAGTATACAATCCTTAAAACACGTGACAAATACACCACCACTGCTCCACTCCCCACCACATTTGCTTAGACCTTATCCAAACATCAGAGAAACAGGTGGATAACTCCATTTCTCTTTTCTCTGCCATGTGTAAGACCTTCACAGAAAACAGCATGGAGGAATAAGGGGGATTGTTCTCCCACACCTGGCCAGAGGTCCATCTCATTTCACATTTTTCTCCTCCAGTAAGGACATCTCTACCCTATGTTTAAGTTTGCTGCACAGAAGACAACTAGTTAGCTCATACCCTGTTTGCTTCAACTGAGATCTAAACTACAAAATTTCTTATCTCTAGCTTTCAACTTGTGGTATGGGACAATTCTAAACCTAATACTCTTCTTGTTTACAGCTGAGGAACGTAAAATCCTTCCATCCACTTTCACATACTGGGGAAAAAAGAAAATTAATCTTCTTTTTTGGGGGATTGTGGTAGTGGTAATTAAGACAGGTCTCAAAATCTTCCTTGCCTCAACAGTTCCCAAAACAATGGATCTAGTGATCCCTACATATGAAACCAAGCCTAAATTTTTTTGTTGTAAGGGTATAAACCTTAGCAATACAGATTGAATCCCCAAGCCTAATTTCTTTAGGAATCCAAAGAAGGAGGGGGAAAAAAAAAAAAAAAAAAAAAAAAAAAAAAAAGGCACCAGGGCTCTTCTCTTAATGGTTACATGGCAATTGTAGACTCCATTACAGTGTCAGAGAAGATAAAATGGTCTCTCTAAACATGCACAGCTTTGCGTTTTCATTGAGTCTGTATCTTCAAGCTCTGCAGTTTGCTGGTCACAGAAGGTTGCCTTAAACCTCCCAGTGTTTTGCTTCAAAAGGCACAGAGCAGAACTGTGCTCAGTGGTTGCAAAGAGGAATAAGCAAAAAATAAAAAGCTGCCTCACACCCTTTTCTTGCACACCCCATTCAGCAGCAGAGCAGCAGATATATAAAACCTCTCAGAAGAGCCAGTTCCCAGCCCAGCAAAGGCAGACAGGTATGAATTTAACAAGTGCCTCTGATGAACAAAATCCATGATATAAATGACATCAAAGGTGAGAGCCAGGAGCAAGAGGAAGAGAATGGAAAGAGATAAGAACATTAAATTAGAGTGGAGCAATTCAGACTTGGTTTCTGTGGGGTAATTGATACAGCTGCACATTTTAGGTATTTTATTTTTATTAAACTCTCCTGTGTGTTAGTATCATACCACCTTATTTTCCAAGCCCTGCTCATAACTTATACAGTTCCAAGAATTAACATACTATTTTCTGTAACCTACCAATGAACTGGATCACTAAAGGGTTCCAAGAGTCAGGAAATTTTCCCCTTGCACCACTAATCACCGGCACCATCTCCTTTTCATCAAAATGCTTTTTCAGGGAAAGAACCTGGACAAAAAGTCAGGCTGGGTGTTTCTTTGTTTATTCTTCTAAAGGGACTCCCTGGCCTTTAGCTACCTATTATCACTCTAATAACAGACAAGCACAAACCTTATTGCTTTAGGGTGTGGGAGCACATTTCATAAAATAGCAGTTTCTCATCCAGCTCAAAGAGACAACGAGGCAAATCGCAGGTGGGTGCTGCAGGAAGCCTCAAGAAGCAGAAGCAGCTCTGTTTAAAAGAGGATGATGTTAAACTGGAAACACACTGTCAGCTTCTGAGCAAAGCAGTGTGTGATTGGTGCATCTAAATTTCTAAAGATTTTCATTTTTGTTAACTAACCCTCTTTACAAGACATGATGGCCTTATGAAAACAACTATTAAATCGTCGATACAGTAGCAAAAAAATCTGAACGTGGTCAGAATCTTAAGCAAAGATGCTGCCAGCCTTTAGTATATACATTTTTAATGTAATTAATTATGCTGCCAGTTTCACATTTGGTCAAATTCCAATTTTAAACAAAAATATATAAGGTAATGATTTTTGAAATACAGAGTGAACTCAAATAAAACTCTAAAATTCACAAGTAAACGAGGAACTTGATTACTTCACAGCTATCCAAAGATATCACTTTCTCATCAACTCATTAAACACTAACCACTAAAAAAAAATAAATTAAAACCCACTTTAAGTTATTAAACTAAAAATATTGTTTTCCTAGAAAACAAACACAATTATCCCTGCAATGGCACTGGAAATAAATGGTACACGGACTGTTGAAGATGGCTAATGTCCACTGTAAGTGTCCTATAAATATCAGGAATTGAAACACTGCTCTATAAATACATTTCATGGGAGTTTAAAAAAGAAAATCTTATGGAGCAAATTACTCATCAAGAAAACCCTTAAAGTTTATTTAAAGATAATGAATACTTGTTCTGCAGTATTTCAAGAAACTGAAGCTAGACTTATACAACCAATTTTCAGATCCCTCGTACTCCCAAATGACACATGCAATAAACATAACTCATAATTTACTGTATCTACAGGAAAATAAATATATTTTTTTATTCTATAAAACTAAGAGAAGGATGATATTCAAAAGGAAAATGAATATAAGACCATGTATTTTCATGTCTTGCCTGTGATATAAAAGGATGACCTTGAAAAAGAGTGAGGATGGAAACATAAATGCTTTGACGGGACTGCTCTGAATTCCACAGAAATCAGTGTCAATGCAAATGGGATTTGCTCATGCACAACAACACTAAGGACAGGAGAGGACAAGGCTAAAGACCCTGGAAAAGCTGTTAGATGGAGGCTGACGTTAGGGAGCACAGACACAGCATTTCCAGGAATGTAATTCAGTTTCCTAGCATTTTGTGTTCAGCTGCATGGGATGGATCTTGAGCAGAGTGGTCATAGAAGATGCAGGTGCTGTTGAAGCCAGGAGAGTGCTGGATGGGAGGTCAGTACCCCAAAATGCTACCCCTTCACATGCAGTCTTCCAAATCAAACTGCAGGTTTACAAATGGCTCATTAGACCTGTGAGGAACTGTGACCTACTGAGAGGTTCTGCACCCTCCAGAGAGGACTACATAGCTATTGGTAAAACCCAGAAAGCCAGTGTGGACAAACCAAGCACACCACACACACATGTTGTCATTTCTCTGTACAGGCTGAGAGATTCTTCCTGTAGGATCAGAGTAGGATGTGTACCAAAGCAGAAAAGTATAAATATTTTAGTCAAAACCTTAGAGTGAAGTGGAAGTGGGAAGATCTGCATAAAGATCAGCAAACAGACTTTACTGCCTTTTACTTTTGTTTCAAGAAAGTTCTTCAGGAAAACTACTCAGAATATTTGGAAAGTGTTTGTTTTTGTTACATGTTTTGTTCACTGAGAAATCATATGGTGCTCCTCTCAGAGGCTGACTGGCAGCTGTTGTCACCCACCTACATGCAGGGTTTGGCACAACACAGCTCTGGGGTTTAACTGTGAAATATTTTTTTTCTGTTTAATACTCTATGTTCTACTCTGGCTCAAACCAGGACAGCTTCTGTAGAGATGTAAACTGAGGCACAAGAAACAGGGCAGGGATTTAAAATGCAACTGAGTTAATCTTGTGTATAGTCTGCTTGATGCATGCCAGGAAACTTAGCAGGTACTGAGTTCAAACCATGCAAGGCAAGACTGTGCTTAGAAACATTTTTTCCATCTGCAAGATCAGGACCCTTAGTGATCTGGAAGATTTGGAAAGCCTTAGGTCTCCATCAAGAACACTTTTTGTTGTGCAAAGGGAAGCAAATGAATTCAAGCTAAGAAATCTGCTGGGTTGCTGGGGAAGATGCAAAAAGAAAAGGAGCAACACATTCCTAAAACTGTGACACCCTTCTTCCTTTTTCTATCTCACACTTTGGGGAAAGGATAAATCCCGCCTACAGTGTGTGAGGCACATAAGGATAAGGTCATGAGGACAAGAGTGAAGCTGAAGAAGGGATCTGCATGGTGTGCTATTTAGAAAACAGCACAAATGCAAGCAGAAAACCCTCAAGATGCAGAATATGGGAGTCTTCCAGATTGTGAAGAGAAGTGTCCAAAGCCTGAGGTCGTGGTCGTAGGCATCAGAGCCAGCAGTTGTTCTTTCAGCCAGGAGTGTTTAAAGATCCTGCCTTCTCCATGACAAGAGGCCCTGACCTATTTGATTCCCTAAGATGTGTAGCAGCAGTTAGTTCTAGCACTTATTCTTAGTTTCCATGAAGCACAAAAAAACCCCAAAACAACAAGCAATGAACCAAACAAAACAGACAAAAAAGCCCCAACACCACCAAAACAAAAAAACCCAAAACCACTAAAGTTTAAGCTAGTATTTCTGGTTTAGTGAAATTTTCAACCCTTTACTAGACAGAGTCTTACAGCTGGCACAAGCATTAATCATGCCAGAAGGGACATGGTCATGAACAGAAGTAAGTACAAGAGAAATGAGGTATTTGAGAGGATCACTTGAGAAGTTATGTACGTTTCCAGGAATATCGACAGTGGGCATAACTGTATATGCCAACTGTCCTGATAAGGTGTGTGTAGCAAATTGCAATAATGTTCTACCTTGAAATATTTCCAAATATTGCATAACCATGAGACTGTCCTTTATTTTGCTCCATGGGCAAACCCAGCTTGCCAGAACGACATACCTGATGCTTTTCATAGAGTCACAGACTGGTTTGGGTTGGAAGGGACATTAAAGACCATCTAGATCCAACCCCCCTGCATGGGCAGGGACACCCTCCACTAGATCAGGTTGCTCAGAGCCCCATCCAGCCTGGCCTTGGACACCTCCAGGGATGGGGCATCCACAGTCTCCCTGGGCAACCTAGGCCACTGTCTCACCACCCTCATAGTGAAGAATTTCCTCTTCCCTGGCTCTGTCTGCCTCTAGGCAAGCACCATACCACCAGTGCTCTACCCTATACTTAGAAATACAAGAAAATCTCTGTAGACAGGGGTCCAAAATATTCCGTTAAGCAACACCCCTCAGCTACAGTGTTTATGGCTCCTGTGAGCACCAAGTCAAAGTGATATATCCTGTTAATTTCAATGGCTTTTCACCAGACCATCAATAAGCAGCTTCTTAAATTGTTGGGCCTCAAGCTTGCAACACACACTCACTGCTACTGCACAGACACACATCAATGATGTGGCAAGATAAAAAACAGCTACTAATTATCAGCATAAAGCAGAACCAAAGAAAAGTTTACAAAGGGAAATGAAGAATTTTCCACTTAAAGCAGGGGAGAACAGCTGAAGAGGAACATTAAATTAACTTTAAACGGAAGGTTGTATCAGGAGGAATATAATTACTTAGTTGGAATCTCACCAAGCCTTGGGAGTCAATGCCTCTACTCTTGCAGAAAAGTGCCATGGGATTTTTAATGACCCCAAATGGTCAGGGCATTGATTTCACATTTCAGCTGAAAAATGGCACCTCCAAAGGCACTTTGTTGTCTCTGCTCTTCCTAAAAATCACATGGGGGTCTATGTTGGATTTGACTTGGAAGAATTAATAGTGTGTATTAAAATACCATTGTGAGACACGAAGTATTTCACTGGTCTTTAATTAGATCGTTTCTCAGCTTTGTTAAGAGTGCAGCAAAATAAACAAGCTACCTTTGGACAAAACACGGATTTTGAATTTTGAATTCATTTTTGCCATGACTAATCTGATATATTCCACAGAAGGTTTTGTTTTCTCTGTAACACATGCATGTATTTCTCTTTTGACCTGTACCCTATCACCAGTAAAGATCAAAATGGTTGGAAATTATTTCATCTTTTAAAAAATTTAAGATGTTAAAAAAAATAATAATTAAGATTTCAAACTGATTATACTGTATTTTATCTTTCACACAGTAAGCAGCAAATAAATACACTGCAGTTTTAAAGCTTCACACAGAGCTTAGCTACCTAACGAGGATCATAAATTTGCAGCAGAAATACTGCATAAACAGTCTCTGAATGTGCTATTTAAGCACAAGCTAAATACTCTTTTTTTAGGAAGTGATGTAACAAGTTCATATGTAAAAATCTATTTCTATACAAGCTGACATTCTGCAAGATTAGCTGACTGAGATAAAGGACATGAGTGAACATGCTTGTTGTTTTCTCCCATGATTATTTTTAAAAGCTTCATTTTTCACTATTCTAAATTGGCTACTTTCGAATTTTTCATTCCTCCTCAGGTAAGGAGGAAAGAAATCTCTGTGCATACAGTCAAAATAAGCACCTCCCATCAAAACAGTGTAAGTCCAGTGTATGTCCAATATACAAATAATACCCCAAATAAAGCATGCTCTCGTAATTGTGACTATTTTATGTATTTCCTAAAAAATTAAGTTTCTTTTTACACCCTCTATCCCCCCACCTTTGAAGACAACAATATAATAACTTACAAGTTAAAGCATAATTTGGGCCATATCTCACTCCTTGCAATTTACCTACAAATCCCTTATCTAAGTACCCACCATGGATGTGAGATGCAAGTTCCTCCATTTCACACCTTCTGCTCTGGTATTAAAGAGCAAGATAAAAATGAATAGGTGGATGAAACACATCAGTGTGTCCCTCTTTTATAGATTGGCAATGAGGGCATCGGTAGGATGCAAATTAACCAGGGTCATGAGGAAGAAGCACCAGTGCATAGAGGAGGAATTAAGAAAGATCCCACTTTGGTGCTGTGCTCCAAGGTCAGACCCTGCCATCGTGGAAGTGCACATTCCTCTGTCACAGCACAGGGACTGCTGTTGCCAGGTGCTTTCTCAGGGAAGGGCTGCAATTTGAAAGTTAATGGCTCAGAAAAAAGGGAAGGAAGAACCATGGGCACAGATTTTGGTTCTCTGGGGCACAACAAGCAGCAGCAAGAACATGTAGGAGAACCCACTGTGATACCAACTCCTGCATCCTCACCCTGCTAGTACAGAGAGAAAGAAGTGATGCACAGGCTCCTGTCCAGGGGAGCTGTATGAGCTTAGTGGGAGAAAAATACCCTCTGTCTCTCTCCAAAATGAGAGGAAATATCATCCAAAACAGATGCTCATTAAACCTACTCTAACCTGCCTGGGCAGAAAATTTTGCATACTTGGTATTTTACAGGCTTGTAGCTTGTGTTACCATTTACCTTGGTTGTAGTATTCTGCTTTACCACTATCTCTTCTCCATTGTACAAAGGAAAGGAGGGGAATCACGCCTGAAGTCTCAGGAGTAATCTGAGGTCAAACTCAGCTGTATAAGTGTAGAACTGAAGGAGACTTCTGGGCCATGAGTTAATTCCACATGTGTAAATTCATAGAAAGGTTTGGGTAGGAAGGGGTCTTAAAGATCATCTAGTTCTTACCCCCTGCCCTGGGCAGAGACATCTTCTAGTAGACTCCAAGCCCCATCCAACCTGGCCTTAAACACTTCCAGGGAGGGGCATCCACAGCTTCCCTGGGCAACCTGTTCCAATGTCTCACCACTCTCACACCAAAAATTTCTTCTTGATACCTAATCTAAATATACCCTCTTCCAGTTTAAAATCATTCCCCCTGATCCTAACACTATAGCCCCTGATAAAGAATCCCTCCCCACCCTCACTGTAGGCCCCCTTTAAATACTGGAAGGTCATTATAAGGTCTCCCTGGAGCCTGCTCTTCTCCAGGCTGAACAACTTCAAGAAGTCATATAATGACAGGGATGCAAAAGATATACAAAAATTATTCAAGTACTGTAGATGGTGATGGCCTAGATTCTTTCCTTAGTTTCTAGGATGTTTTTTTTTACAGTGCTGCAGTAAATGTCTTCTGCTTTTTGAGACTTTGTCATACTTGTGTATGGTGTGAGGAGCCATCATACATACCAGCTACACAAGTATCTTCTATGATGTAGCAGCTGTTGGTTGGGTCATATGTTGATGTCTTCAGTGATGAATGCCAAAAAGTTAAAGCCACTCTAACAACTGTTTTCCATGGAATGCCCACACCTCACTGTTCTCCCTTTCCCTTCAATTTCACGTTAATAGTTCAAAACTTTGGCATTCCCTAGTCTTGGATGTTTTCACTAATATACACAGACTCAAAGCCACAAAAAATGTGGAGGCTCCACCAAAAAAATGCCAAGCTTGGAACTGGCATCTCATCCTGGTCTCAAAATACTTGACTGAATCAGAACAACTTGGATACTTCAGCTATTATGTATTCAAATACTTATTCATTTTCTTACCCAATGCAGACAGGCAGACATGCATTTGGGAACCTCTGAAGTTTTGCGAAGCTGAGGGACTTCTGGAACAAAGTGAGATGCTGAAATACAGGCTCCTTAGAAGAACTAACATTAGTTAGGAAGAGGATGGCCTTGCAAATTACTTGTTTTCTAAATGAATGGCAGGGGGAGCAAATAAACAAACCAACCAACTAACACCAACACCCACCAACTGAAAAAATCCAGATTTCCAGGCTTTGGGGTCTTCCAACTTTCAGTTTTGAGAGCAGTGAACTCTCTTTCTATTTTTCCACTCAGAAGTCAGCAATTTCCAGGAATTTCACAAGGTCATCTCTTGCTGACATGTTCTACCATAGGAGGGATGCCGGACATGGCCACACGCTGTACCACAGGCTGATGCAAACTCCTCTGTCTACTCTCCCAGCTTTGGAAACAGAAACCAGTTTTGATAAAAGGTGCAGCTACCTTAACCCAGCTCTGAGGAAGCATTCAATGACTTTGGAAAAGCCTATTATTCTTTATCAGGTTTCATTGGATGGATACAGGAACTACTGAAAGCAACCCATCTCTACCTAGAACACCAATGCTGCCAACACCTCCTACAGACATCTGCCCATACTGTCTTTCAATCCACCTGACAAAATAGTTACTGCCTTTCCATCTACTGGATTAGTGAAGGATCAAGTCACTGATTAACTCCTTTCTATCCTGACATCTCCTCATGATCCAAAAAAATGTCTGTTTGTAACATGGGAGAGCATAGGAAAAACACAAAAAGGACTCCACGACCAAGCCCAGCAGCCAGCATGCTGTGTCTGTCCCATTAGCTCAAGTAAAAAACAGTCCTTACACTTTTTCCATAAATACTCCAGTATCTTCTGTGTATTTCAGAGCAAATGGCAACAGATGTTGGATGCTATTATTTCTTCATTCTTGTCAATTTGTTGTTCATCTGTTATTTCTTGCCTTTGGTGTTTTTTGTTCCTCTTGCCACCTGCCCACCCACAAATCAGAAGTGTTCAAAAAAATCCCCTATGGTCAAGCTGTGTTCTTACTGTTCCCTCTACTGCTGCCCAAGATTAAGAGGAAAAGAGAAGAAAGGAGATAAAGATCTAAGTCACTGTTTTGCTTCTGACCTTAAAAGGATGAGTTGAATTTATTTTTGACAGCGCTAAGCAGAGAGACTAAATCTGCTGAGCTGGCCGCCTCAGGAAGCCAAAGTACACAAGTACCACAATTTTCTAATGAGTTCATGAATGTCACTCAACAAGATATTGATGGTGGTGTGGAATTATTATATGAATTTTTTTAAGCTGTAACTTACCAGTGATATAAATCTACAAGCAAGTCCTTTTCTCATCAACCACATCCAAACCAGAAGATGTTAGGATAGTTCTTTAATGGCAAAAACTATTAGGCTGCAATATATAGTAGGTACATTTATTAATCATCAGACCATTTATGTTCTGTAATTCTACCACGGTTAAATAACATGGACTACTAAGTACCTGAATCAGCTATTAGCAAGCATTCC
>NW_009953811.1:4694608-4711878 GCF_000747805.2 Chaetura pelagica
TCCTGCTCATTAAAACTCACTTTATTTAGACTTTAGCAATGGTAAATGTAACCAGCCCTGGAGGAGTGTCACAGTGCTTGGAAATGGCACATTAAGCTTCATTTACCCAGCTACACTCCTAGGCAGAGGGGGAAGGGAAAAATACAGTAACGGTCCACCATGAAGCTCAGAAGCTTTTTGAAACTGCATTAAGAAAATGACAAATCTTACAAAGAGAGCCATAAAGCTTCCTCAAGTACAACAGTTCTGCAAGGAGCTATTTATCATAGTTTGTTGAAAAGACTCCTACGTTTAATACTATTGGACTGTGAGAGCTGATTATTAAATGTAATTACAGAAGTAGCAGAGAAATAATAGTTTATTGCTGAGCATCAGCAACACTGTATTAACAAAGAGGAGTGGGGAACATGTTCAGCATTTGGAATTGTATCATTAGCTTTTCGGGAAACACATACACAAATGTATACACATTTAATTCCACATTAGCTTCTACTAACCAGAATTATCCTTCAATAATTTCTGATCAGGGTCATTGCATCCATCTGTACTTGGAGTGGGGAAACAGTAGCCAAAGTGGATTACTATTTGGGTTTCAGCTTTTATTCCTTCTCTACTTAAGACGGATTTATTAAAAACACCCACAGCCTGCTGTCAAGAAATATTGTTCACATTTGCTTATTAGCAGCCCTGTGAAAGACACATTTTTGCCACAGTGCTGCCATTTGAAGCAAATGTTTTATTTAGAACATGCCAGTTATCACAACATTCTCCATGCAGTAAATCTTTTGAAACAACAAGTTTTGATTTCTCATTTCTACCTGCAAGAACAAGCTTAACTTCTATTATACCTACATCTTTGAATGCTTGCTTGCATAACTAGCCATCTGTTTTACCTCTTCTTTTTGCTGTGAGTGATTTCTCCCAATTTTTTGATGCTGCTTCTTACTCTCAGAAGTCTGCCTCTCACTTCTTGCACATCTCTGTCCTTCATCTACAATTCTGAACAAACTCAGAAGCAGAGCTCCTCACAACTGGGGCTACAGTTTGTATCTGCAAGCAGGGCAAAAACCCAACCCTATCCCAGCAATCTAAAAAATCCTTTTTGCTTCATAAAGTTTAGGCTGAACAAACTCTGCTGCTGCTCCAAGACTGAAATGTTTTGCAAAACTATGTTTCAGAAGGAATGCATTCAGTGACAGATGGGGTTTGGTTTTGGTTTTGTTTTTTTTTTTTTTTGGGGTGTGGAGGGGTTGGGTAAAAGGAGCTGCTTAAAACAGGTTGGGAACATCAGAGAGGATCCTGGCACATCAAGACAAAGACTGAATGCATCTGAAGTACTGAAGAGATGCAGAAATCACCGTCACAAGAACATGCACACATTCATTGATAATACAGTGAGCACTGACACTCACTCCTTTAAGCAACAATCTGTTTTCCTGTAGGAAATATAATCAGTACTTTTGAAGCTCAACAGCCTCCTTTAAGCATCTGCATTCCCTCTCTGTTCACTGTGTAACAACACCTTAATGTTTATAGGCAAAACTCAAAATCACTCAAAAACAGGAGCTGTGTGCATGCAGCTAAAAAAATTAAAGTTAGGCTGTAAATCAGGTGCAATGAGAAGAAATTGGAGTCTACCTTTAGGCATGTACATCCCTAGATTTTGTTCAGAGCAGCATCTTCACATGAGCTTAAAGACTCATGGGCTATGTTTTTGGAGGTTTTTAATCTAAAAAACTTGTGGATAGATTAATAACAAAAATTTTTGAAATGCTGCAAAATCCTTGGGAGCTCAGTGCTGACTATATTCAGAAGCTTAAAAAATAAATAAATCCTGCTAACCATCTATCTCCATATGTAGACACACAAGGGCTTTTGAGAAAATCTCTCCTGGTCACATCACATCACTGGTGTAAAAGAAAACAAGTTTTTTTTTTTAAAGGTTTTTGACTCATTTAGAACAGATAAATCACTGCAGCAGCACTTTCCAAGTGACAATTATCTTGCTACAATAGCCATAAAATAAAATAAAATCAACACGGAAGGAATCCAAAGTAGGAGATCTAAATTATACATAACTATGTTCATAAAACTACACCTCTGCTCAGAGTTGCTCTGTACACTATATGCATATGCCAAGATCTCTTAATTTGCTGCTGATGTGCTGCATATTGCAGTCGTGTGCAATTACAGTTAGCTATAATTAAGAACAATTACAGCTTTTATTTCTCCACTTGTTCCTTAAAAAGCATAGTTGTAATAAAACTTTTTACCCCCCTCCCTTTTTTTTTTTTTTTTTTTTTTTTTAAAGGTGAATATAATTATACATCCCTGTAACATCTCCAATAATTAGTTTGACTCAAGTTTCTTCTGGAACAATTTTCATTTTAACTGTCAGATCTGCCATCTATAGTCAATAGAACACATTGTAAAAAAATTCTATCATTAACCTTTTTTCACCCCATAAATCTGCAAAAGAACTTGAAGAAATTGAAGAATTTATTGCTTAAACATCCAGAGGCCAAGTTCAACTAACACCCCTTCCCCAGCAATCCCTTCTTAATCACACTGAAACATTATTATTATTCTAGCTATCTATAACAATAATAAATTAAAGCTGGACATAAAAGGCATTTGGCATCTCTCTATATTTTACAGGCTACTTTCCATCCCTATTCTCATAAATGAATCTCTCTACTGTATCTTTGTTTAGAATCTACCCATGATTACTAACCATGTAGACTACAGGGAAAAGTAATTAAGTTTAATAGAAGCCACCCTCATTTTTGAAGCTGCCCTCAATCTAGGCCATAGAAGGAGAGTAATTAAATTCAATGTGTGCCACAGCTCATAAATGAAGATACGGCACATAAAATTCTCTCACCCTGTAATGCATCTTTTCTGAACACTGCAAAATAAGTGTTAGGATGCAAAAAGATAGCAACCTACAACCACCAAGTCATGTTAAGTTTTCTTTTTCTACTAGCCATGTCTTCCAAGGGGTGAGACCATTAGGTAGACTGAGAACAGCATACTCTAAATGCTAGAAACTGGGAAGCTTGGAGTAGGATCACAGCTGAATTGTGTCGTGACCCATCCTTTGCCTAGGAGATTTGCTTTGATTAGGTTTAGAAGAAGCTTTTCTGGCAGGGCCCATATTCTACACATTTTTAACAGACTCCTGACTACAGCCACAAATCTGCAGACCTTGTCCCCCAAGAGCCTTCCCCAAAGTTGTTGATGAAGGAACAGGGACTAAAGAAATACATTTTAAGACACAGTTACAAATCTCTGTGTGTTCAGTCTTCTTCAAGTTATCAGAAGAAAAAACAGTGAAAGTACCCAAGGCTCAGCCATTTTGCCAAACAACAGGCTTACTGTTTTACACAGAAATAGAAATTACAAACCAGGGCTAACAAAGATACTACACTCTTGGAAAGATGAACACAATGACTGAGGAGCTCTGAGAGAGGAGAGGCTTTTCCCTTTTCCAGCTCTGTAGAGAAGCACGAGGCTCTTTCTGTATGTGTAAATAAACTTCTCCTTGCAAGGAAGTACAGAAGTTTCTTCAACTGATTTATAAGAAACAAGGAATTTAAGAGGCTTGAAATACCTTGTAAAAAAGGAGATGACTGCCACTGTTTGTTCAGAAGATTAAACTGAGATACTAAACTCATAATTGGTTCACAGAAGTGCTCTGAAAAATGTGAGGCTCACAATCTACTTCCAAGCAGCCTCTTCTGAACAGAGATTTGTACTTATTATTAGGGCTTAGTAAAACTTCTCTGCTGAAGCTGAGACCAGACTTGGACAGGCCAACCCTGGCCTGGGATAGAATTTCAAAGGCTTTTGGTCAAAAGGCTACCCCAAAAACCAAGACAGGGAAGAAAGAAAATAAATTAGAAGGGGGAAGAAAAAAACAAAATGGGAGAGAATAAATTGATCCTTTATTTCAATTTTAGACCCCACGACAAATCTGCCATGTACCTCCCCAAGGGAGGGGTTTAGCAGCATGGAGAACAGACACCTGTGTCCCTGGTGAACACCCTACACTGCAGGAACCTGTAAATACAGCAGTGAGATTCATACATGTTTCATCTGACTTACATTTCTTTTAAAAATCATCAAAAATGAACACTCACAATTTTAAAAAAGGGCAAGCAGTGTTTCATGTCTGGCTGTCTCCTTGACAAAGCTCATAATCTTATAGCTTATAATCTTATAGTTCAGGGACTGTTCAATAGGCAGATCCACACTTTGAATCTTGAAGCCACTGCTAATATAAATTGCAAGCAATTTGGGAAAGAGACCACATTTGTAGCTATTTTTAGTTTCATGAAAGAAAAAAAGAAGAGCTTTGTTTATACATATCATGAAAAAAAGTTGAATTTTTCAGTTTTAAAGTAGCAAAATAGGGACAAAATTGCTGTTTAAATTCTAATTTTTACTCAATTATATTTTAAAGTGATCCTAGCAGATGCTGGAACTAAAACGATATGATTTTGCTATATTTATAACTAAGCTGCAAAACATTTCAACATTTACAAAGATGTTTATTCCAGGAGAAGAATAAGCTCAAACGCTATTCCACAATGATGGTTCTTAAGAGTTGGCACGAGGAGAGGAGAAATGTCTCAAGAACAACAGCACCAGGGAAAGTTGCATTGCAAATACCACATCACCACAAGAAAGAGGAGAAAAAGCAAAAAAAAAAGTTCTGTGGAGAGTGTTAATATGGGGACAGAACATTCACAGGCTTCCTAACAGCCAGGATGGATGAAAACCAAGGCGAGCTGTGGTCTCTTCACTCCCTGCCCCTAATCCAAAATCCCTCTTCCCATCCAAACCACCTGCTGTTCCTGCCTTCTGCTCCCTCTTTGGAAACAGTATCCTTTTCTCACATGTTTCCCAATCAATACTTTGGTCCGTCTGCTCTTGGCTACCAACAAGACTACTCCCACTGTTCCCTAATACTCCCTCATGCCTTCCCCTACCGGCTTCAGCAGATTCATAGGTTGTGAACCGGCTGTCCAGAAGCTTTTGAGAAAAAATTAAACCAAATACAAAACCTTCAGAAGCCTCTCAATTCCCACCCACAACAGATGTTGGGTTTACAATACAACCTTCATTTCTCATCCATTCTTTGAAGGCTATGGGTCCTGTTGCAATTGCCAGAGGCTTCAAGTGTTTGTGGGATGCAGGGACACTTGGGGTGGAGGACCAGCAAGGCTTCCCCAGGCCACTGGCATATGCCACTCAACTGGTTAAAAATTCAAACAGAGCAATCAGGACATTTTTGAACAAATGCTTGAAGATTATGGAGCACATTTTACAGCTGTAACCACCCACAGTTCCCTCCTACAGAACAGAAACACTGAAAGCACAAACCATTCACTGCAGAAGTTGAAAAATAACCAAAAAGGCAGCAGTAAGTATGAAATTAAGGTCTATGGGTATTTCCTGCAGAAACTTCTGAAAATAAATAAATAAATAAATAAATAATTGCAGGACACAACAGAATAGGAAAATGCAACCTCGGTTCACAAGTTCATGAGAAGCACCAGGACTGGTGCACAGGCCTGCACTAGTTTTATATTCATCACCCATTTCTCACTCATGAAAGAAAATAGTATTTTGCAGTAAAAAGGTGCCATAGTGGGCGGGATGAGAAGGACAGCCTCTTCTTTCCATTATTAAAAAAGAACTAAAGTAGGCAAAACCCTAGATAACCTCAGTTAAAAAAAATTCCAAGTCTCCAAGGGCAGCAGAGAGAAGAGCAGAAATTCAACGTGCCATTCAACAGGGAAAAAGGCTGAGTGTTCTGAAACACTCTTGAAAAAGAGAGGAAAAAAAAGATAAAATAAAAGCAAAACTACATGCTTTCCACCATGGACCTGATTTTTTTTGTGTTCACTTCTTACAGCGATCATCCAGCCCTACAGATCAAAAAATCCTACTGATACCAACTTGCATGGTCAATCAGCAGGATATTCTGTTTCAAATACGAGATGTGAGGTTGTTTCTTTGATTTGTTTCAAAAGTGCAACAGAATTTTTCACTTCTCCCAGTGCCAATCATGTTCAGGTAAATGTTACAGCTTCTGCAAGAGCAAATTAAAGACAATTACAACCTGGCTAACCTACCTCATCATTAAAATGCTTGACACAACTCATTTGCCCGTGAAGAGGACATTTGCTGCTATCACATTCACTTGAGCAGGAAAACACTAATCTTTAGATGTTATGGGGGTGCTGATTGCTCTGCTCAGAGAAGGCAAAAATGGAGGTGTCTGTTTTCCCCTCTAGGAAGGAGTACTGCAGTGTAGGTGGAAGAACATACTGCCACGTTACTCAATAAAACCTTTGGGAAAATAGCTTCACAGAATCACAGAATCTTGGCGTTTGGAAGGGACCTCAAAAGATCCTCTAGTCCAACCCCCTTGCCAGAGCAGGATCACCCAGAGCACATCACACAGGAACCTGTCCAGGCGGGTTTTGAATGTCTCCAGAGTAGGAGACTCCACAAACTCTCTGGGCAGCCTGTTCCAGGGTTCTGTCACCCTCACAGTACAAAAGTTTTTCCTCACGTTTACATGAAACCTGTTATGCTCCAGTTTGCACCTGTTGCCCTTTGTTCTCTCACTGGATATCACTGAGAAGAGTCTGGCTCCATCCTCCTGACACTCGCCCTTAACGTATTTATATGATTCCCGAAGCATCATAACACTGGTGTGTTTTGGAAAAACTGGAGATTTATCTTTTTGGTACCAACTGCTCAGAATGACCACATCAACTGCACAAGGGAAAAAGTAAGGCTGGTGAATGAGGTGTTGAGGTTCTTAGCACATACACCTTAGCAGGTATTGTATTTCAAGCTGGTATTAGAAACTCCTTAAGTTTGAGATCCAACTTAAATCATCACACCCCCATAACAGGTCGAAATTGGGTGGAACTACAAGAGCTGTAAACAAATCAATGACAAAGAGGAAAATACTAAGGAGAATAAAAATAACTATCAGCAGAAGTCCTTTAAAAGCAGTCTCAAATGCAGAAAACAGAAACCTCAAACCCTCTTGGCCACAGTAGAGATACCTTCAAAAGTTTATTTCCAGCTGGGGAGCCTGTATTAGTAAGAATTCCCTCTAGTTGCATTATATCACATACATATATTATATTATCTTTGAGCCAGAAGCAACTTTTTCTGTTGCATTTACAGACAGCACAGAGCACAGCGAGGGCTTTGAGGTGATGCCATAAGTGTTTCAATAGGAAAAATACAGGAACGTTTCAATACAATAAAAGATGTCCTATTGAAGTTTTACCCCACTTAAAATCCTCACTTGTTTAGGTTCAAAACTTGATAGCAGGGACAAAAGGAGAGTTTTCTTAGCCTGGCAGAGATCTCAACATTTTCTTTCAGCTGAATCATTTGAGGAGGAGGGGTATTCAAGCAGCTCTACCATCCCATTGAGAGGTCCAAAGCTTTCTTTGATATTATTATTTTATGAAGCCATGGGTCATGCTCTTTAAATACAGAGAGTGTGGGAGATATGCCAGTTCACTCCACATTTGAACAACTGGGACATATCAGACCAATGAGTTGTAACCATCTGAAATCCTTACAAAAGCCCTGATATTCAAGGGCTGTCCACATTCACTTCTCTTTGTGGACCAATTGCCATCAGCAAAATTCAAGCCAAAAGACAAATCCCACAAACAAAAACTCCACTTCTTTTTCATTAAAACATGATATTTTCATTTCACAAAATGTGTGTCAACATAAATCTCATCAGCCTGACCCCAATCCGTCCCGTTCCCTGCATCTATGTTGCTCTTTGCAGAAGCTGTTTCCACCCCAGGCTACAATCTCGTCAGATCTCATAAGTGAAACAGGGCCAGATCTGGCTGGGACTCTGGGAGACACCTCCAAGGGAACCCCAGATGCTTCAAGAAGTTCTTGATGGTGATTCTCACAAGTTCCTTGAGTTAACACCCAACCCACACCCCACAGTGACACGAAAGGTATTAAGCTCAGAAAAGCTTTGCATCTTAAGTAGTAAGGACTAGACATTAGAAACACTTTTATGAGCTCCAGGGACATTTCTCCACTTGCAGAACAGTGACAGCTACATTATCATCTGTCAGCTATTAAAGTTCTCCCCTCATACTCCAATACTATCAACATGCATGATACTTTAGCCATCTTTAAAAAAAAGACAAAAAAAAGACAACCCCCAGCAAGCTGACTGACATTCTTGCTTTTTCCCTTCCACTGCTGAGATTTATCCCATACTTCCACGTCTTTTCCTGGCAGAAGTCTCAGTGGCCCTTCCTTATTTCACTGCCAGTAACATGTCTTGTTAACTTCTTCTATTTTAGTTCTCTTCTAGTCTGGTTTACTCCCGGTATGCAGTCAGCTCCTCTTCCTCTTCACTCCCTTTCTACATCATCTTCCTCTGCCCTAGCTTGCTTTATTCTTGCAATCTGATCTATCTGTATATCCTTGCCTGCAGAAATAGTCTCCCCTATTTCACCTCCCTACCATCAATCAATACAATTTAAACACAAGTATTTTAACCTTTACACACAAAAACTGTAGTACATCAGGCCTGCTTCATGAAGCTAAATATTCTGGCAAACCATGTACACTAGGGGAAGCTGGAACATACATGACGATCCTGTACATGGTACCAGTACATTGCAATAGTCAGCTATAGCCAACTGTCACTTCAGTTACTTCTTACTACCCTCACACTCGTGTCTGTGCCACAGGCTGCTTAGATACATGTTATTTTGACATAGACAGCACTTTCCTTCCTGTTTAGCAAGTGACAAACACACAGCATCCCACAAAATAAGACTAAGCATGAAGCTGGCACCTAAAAAAATGGTCAGTAACTTTGTTTAAGATGCTTCATTATTGACACAGGTATTAGCTATGCACTAATCTTTCAGTGCTGTTTACCTGAAAGGTTCTCACTTTATTGACTCACACAGGGTGGGGAAAGAAGATGAAGTAACATGTCCTGCACCTTCAGAAACACTTTTCAGTAGATAATGAATTCCTGTACTCTGTTTTAAAGCGTTTGCTCTGCCAGCAAAGGTGCAGATCTGTCTCCTTGAGCTGTTTACAGAAAACCAGCTCACGTGCATGGCAGCTTTTTTAGCTATCGCCACACAAGCTCTGCTTGTTAGGTTTCTAATCGCAGCCTTTCCGCTATTTTCTCTGGTTATTATGGGAGATGCATTCGCAGGGATCTCAAGGAACAGTTGGAGCACTGCAGCTACAGGACGTGTGTTCTCTGAAATTTCATTATGTAGAGATTAACACCTCCAAACAGGCGCCATCTCACAGAACGGCAGCCAGAAGTAGAGAACAAAAAAAAAGCAAATCCACAGATTGCAGACTGAAAAATTTCCTTAGCTTAGATTCATTTTTACAATTGAGTTCACATACATGAAGAATGTATACCTTTAGAACTTGTTTTAAAAAGATAAATAAACAAACAAAGCCAAGCTGTAGATCCTTCCTTTCCCTATCATTTCCCTGAAAATAAAGGGACATTTTTACCCAGTGATTAGGAACTGAACAGACACACTAAAGCAAATCATGTCTTCACCAACCTGCTGTGTTTTCCCTGGGCAAATCACCTAAAAGTTGACAAAACTTCCACTTGTGCTTTGCTGGGTGGCTGCAAGAGCCAAGAAATAACTTATTGAATAACAATATTAGCATTCACAGGCAGCTCCAGAAATTACATATACACGCAGAACGTTATTTAACTGCACATCCTTTCATTTCCCCTGGATGAAATCGCTTCCAAGCTACAAAGAAAAGTAATTAATTGTCAGTGCAAACACACACACATACACACCAGCAGCACCTGCTTGCCTGACCTGACCATTTAACTGGGGGCCCTTTCCTTGCCCTCCCCGGCTCCAAAGTCCATCCAGAAATAATAATTGAATCTGAATTTAGTTTCCCAGCTGCCTTTGGTGTTCAATGTAGAGCTAGTACAGCTCACATTTATCTTTTGTCACCCCACAGTGATGCTCAGACAGAGAATTATTCTGTATCTGCTCCTAATGACTCAGCTCAGCGTAGAGGTGGGAGAAAGACGAGGGGCTTGGTGAGCAGCAGGACTGAAGGGGCCTCATTGCCTATTGATTTATGTCTCAAAGTTGCCCTCCCATGTGAATTTTTGAATACCTAATAAAGGTTGATCTCCTGACTCTTCCTTGTAGAGACTACTTTCTTTTCTCTGTAATGCCTGCTATTTTCATGAAACTGGCAGAAATTAAATATATCAGAGACCTCTGTGCCTGTCAAATTTGGTTAAAATGTATTCACTGGTGTAAAAAGCTATGGAGACAAGAGGAGAAAAAATAGGGGATGACAGACGATTCAACTATATAATCCTTCCTTCTTCAGTGAAAGGGAGTGGGAGGAAAGAAGACAATGGAAAAAAAAAAAAAAAAAAACAGGAACCCAAGACCTGGCACCCACAATAAAGCAGGAATAGCCACACACCACATTTTTCCTGTGGTCAGTCATTTACATGTAAACCCTTCATTAAAAGGGTAGACATGGAAGAACTTAAGAGTAAATGAGGACAACAAAACCAACCTAAATACAAGAAGGAGGGCCAAAATGAGCCTCAACTGGATTTCAAATGCCACAGGAAAGCCCAACACTCTTCCATGGCTGACACATGACGTGCTTTGGATCAAGGTGGCTGCCATACTATGATCAATGATTCAGGCAGACAATAGATTATATCATCCCATAAAATTTTTTTTAAGCAGTTACTGCAGGTTAACTGTGAACTCTGCACACCCAGTATGGTCCAGCAATTTTACCCAAGGACTCCAGAGGCCCAAACAATTGCAGCTATCAGAACGCCACTGACAGTCCTTAATTTCTGTTTGCTTCTGACAGAAATGACAGTCAGACTTGCTGGATTTCACCTCTGATCCAGCAAGGCTCTTAAGCACATGGTTAACTTCAGGCACATGGCAAACCCAAATGAAGGGGGGGGGGGATAAAATAAAAATGCTCATGCACTTAAAAGCTCATGAAAGCTCATTATGTGTTAATCTTGCTGCTGCCTCTGGGCCTTTGTGAAGGGGGAAAAAATATCTGAAAGGAAAAAAAAAACACCAGTTTTAAATCTGATCTTCTCTATGAATATAAAGTTGGTTACTTTGAATTCTGTCATAAACCATTACATTTATATAGATATAAAAATGAACACCAGGAGAACACACTGCTTTATTCCCTCCAGCTGCTGCAGGTTTAAGCAGAGGATCCACTCTGTTCATGGAGGTACTGTAGGAAACCTCTCACCCACAGCAAGACTCAAGCACCATTTTTTGATCACAGTGGATCAGCAGGACTGTGTAAAAGCTTTGCTGATGCTATAGAATAAAAGAAACAGAAGAAAAAAATCCCACTATTTGAAATCCAGGCTAGATCAGAGAAAGCTGCAAGAATTTACCCCAATTTCCAAAGGATTTGCCGAGCAGGCTGCTCACGCTTTGCACGCCTCGGCTGGGCCGAGACACACCATCTGGTTCCCAGCAGAGCTCACTCAAGTCTGTGGGAGTTCTGCCTCCAAAGTGACAGCATGACGTGGCCCATCGTCCTCTACAAAGCTAGCACCTACACTTTTTATGGATGTCGTCTCATGCAGGCATTTGAGGTAAAACAGAAAAAGAAGAAAACCTAACTAAGTGAACATGGTGCTGAGGATCTGAGGATCTGATCTGCATTCATTAGTCACTGGAGCTCCAGGGACAAGAAGATTATCCCCTTCACCCCACAGCAATTTTGATCTACCTCCACCTTTACCAGCTCTTATGTCTGCTCTCTCTTAGTGGGTGCAGCCCTTTCTTCCATTCACAGATAGAAGGGAAAAGTCCATTCAGATCCATTAGTAAACAGAAAAATTTAAGTTGTGCAGCTCTGTCATTGTGCAGCAAACTTCATAAATAATCTGCAAATACTTAAACTGGCTAGAATATTTTCAGACTGTGCATTTTATACTTATTTCCAGGTAAATCCCTCAGAAGAAGGTTAGCCCATAAAAACATCTCTGCCAGATATAAATACACATGCTGTTCTCCTATTAGATTGATTTCTAAATCTATTTGAACATTGTGAATTATTTCAGCAAAATATACATCGTTGCAAAACACATTATGGGATTTTCTGCATACCTTAAGTCAGCCTCGGGATAAAATGTATGTTCCTGCTCAGACAGTTTGAAGTTATGCTCTTTTTTTTTTTTTTTTTTTTCCAGATATAAATACACATGCTGTTCTCCTTTGCCATACTCATTACTGCTTCCCATCAGTGCTGCTGACATGGGCAGACAGAGTCCTTCCTCTTTATAGACTGCTTGCCTACATACAATGACTGTTTATTATTCTCAATGCACAAAGTGCCAGCTCAATCAATAGTTCAAAAGCTTGTTCAATTCAAATGGACTTTACAAAGTACTGCACTGTAATAAACACATGCAGGCAGAATGTTTCCCCAATTGCTTACATGACACAACTCTTATCGCATAAAGCAATACAATCACCACATTTTTCTTACTATGCAGAGTCCCAGTTAAGTCAAGAATGAAATTATCCTATTAATCACAGATGAACGGGGTGTACTGGTGATGACATATAGTAAATAAAGTGATAAAAGAGAAATACAGGGACAAAAATCTTCACAAGAGATCACTCCTAATGCATTAGGCACTAGAGCAATTTGGACTGGTCTCTATTTCTTACTTGGCAAAATTTCTGCACATAAGTGGTTGTATAGGTTCCAGATAGTTTAAAAGAGCCATCAAGACAGAAGATATCTACTAAATTGCAATGAAAGCAATAAATATGCTTCTTCTATGCCTAGGAGGACTATTAGGTCACCTTTGTATTTTCACTAATGATCCTACTTCACATAAACTGTAGCATTGACTTACATGATGCTTTACTGAACTATGGCCAGGACCACAGATCCTGAGCAACAGGACAGGCAGGTCCATGAACAGAAAGAACCCAGGCAAAAGGGTGATACATCCAAAAGGACCAGCAATTTAGTCAGTAGGGTTTATTTATACAGAGTTGATAGAAGGTCTTAAACTTTTTGCCCAAAATCTTTTTACATCATTGTCTGAGCTCAATCCAAGTCTCAGCTCAGCTAAATGTATAAGTAAAACAGATCAATCAAATCCTTAAAACTCTAGGATTTGCTGAAGGCTTTACCAAAATGCCATGCAAAATAAGAATAATTATTACCACAGGGCAATGTATCCTACTTTCTTTATCTTGCTCTTTTAGCAGAAATCAGTCAAAACAGAGCAATTACTCCAGTTCCCTTATAAAAGGTGGCAAAAGAGTTATCAGCAAGGGATGGTATTGTAAGTACCAGCCTGTCCACTTGCTATCAATCAGATTCTACTGGCAGAGCAATAAAGAAAGGGTGAGATAAGAAGGAAACATCTGTCAAGCAACATCCAAGATAGTCAAGAAAGAAGGAAAACAGTCTGGGAAAAGAACAGGATAAAAACAAAAATTACCAAGTAATTTTCCCAGTATTGCACATTCCTTTTCTCCCACCCTATGAATAGAAATTGGTCAGATAGCCCAAGTAGTGAGTTTAGTATTTGAGGCAACTTCTGTCTGAAAGGATTTTTTAGTGACAGATCATGTCTGAGGAGCAATGCTTTGGCTGGTTTGACAGCTTTCAAGGTAGTTTCCCAGCTCTCGAGTCACTTGAATGAGTCATGACACTTCACATTTACAACTTACACCTTAGATAGCAGCAGCCAAGCTGATGTGCACAAACCACAGTGGTTATTCCCCTGCTCAAAAGAAAAATGGACTTCCAGGCTTTGACTACTCTACACTCACTCGAAGCACAAGAGCAATTATGTCCTTTACAAAACTAAAAACAGAAAAGGTGATGTTCGGAGGCCTTTTTAACAGTTGCATGGACAAAAAACCACCTTATTTTCTTGAGGTTGCTGTGGATAGCCATAAGACAAGCAAGCTGTTGAATGCAGACATTAGTTATTGTGCAACATCTTGGGCAGCAGTAGGAGTAGAGATTGAGTTGTTTGACTACAGAGATTAAATGCTGAGAGATTAGGAAGAAGAGGTAAACTTAATTCTGATGTATGTGAAAAGGGTAAACACAACAGAGACCTACATAAGCTTTCAAGTTATTAGCATTAATATTCTTTGCACTATCAAGCTATGTTACTCCATTTTATTTTATTTGCATAAGAAGCTGTATAGGACTGAACTTGCCACAACACAGGGAGGGTGGGTCTGATAAATTCAGAGACTTGTGCTTGCTGCTTTTTCTTTCTTTTTTTTTTTTTTTTTTTTTTTTTTTCTTTTTTTTTTTTGTAATTGTTTGTGATTTTTATGGTTTTAAATCTAATAACTCCTAAATAAAGGGAAAAAAATGTGTTAGTCATTTTTATCTGCTAAACTGGGGATAACAATAAATTCATGTCCCTTTCAGCGACTTCTTTCTGGCACTAGTCCTGCCTTAAACCAGTATAAACCAATTGGGGGGGGGAGGGGGAAATCAACCCCAAATAAAACAAAACCCTTCCCTGTCCTTGGCTGAGTTTTGTCCATATTTGTTCTAGGTTAGGAAACACTTAGGCTGGAATATTTTATGAGTATCACTGACCACTTAGCATATAGACTAAATCAAAATGAACTACACATGTATGTTTTTTTTTCCCTCGTTTTCAGTTTAGTAGGAAACATTGTAAATATTAGAATAAAAGACATTTTCATTTCGAGGTGGCCAAAACAAAACAAGACATTAAGTATATCTAAATTTGAACTCTCGGCTCACCCACACTACAATTCAAAAGACAAAAAATCACAAGAGTTTCAAGATAGGGTTGAGTAAGATTTCATGTTTACCCAGGTCAAACTCATAAAACTCTCAAATGTACGTTGAAAAGCCGGGATACTGGATTATCAACTCCTTCATTTGTTATTTAAAATCCCATGGTAGCACTTAGCAGGATGCTTTTCCTTTGTTTGCTTTACAAGTTTCTATGCCCCACCTTAATGGAGAGGAAATAAACCCAAACCGAAACAAACAAAAAACTACCACAAAACAAACCAACAACTTTAGACCTTTGTGTACCTTTGAGAATTTGCAAGAACATCTTTCTAGCTTCTTCTGAGGGGCCACGCCATAATGTTTTGATGAAGATCTGTTAAATAGCTGGTTACCAGGGCTGGGATGAGTGGATTCCTGTCCTTATCTCACCTCCATTTCTGCCGTGCTATCACTTGGGTAAAAACAGATTATTTTCTGGGACATTGAAGGAAAGTTAGCAGCTGGTTTTCAAAGTGACAGTACCTCAGGGTGCACCCATGGCTGTAAAACCACCGACCTTGGATCTGAGCCACGAGGTACTCAGACTCCAGCTCTCTGGAGAACAAGCACTACTTGAAGGATTCATCCACTTACAGCATCTGTTTGCTGTTTGCTTAAGGCTTGGGAGTGCAGTAAACCACAAGTTGCCCCTTGAAACACTCATTCCTCGGAGTTTACTGGATATGGATTGCTCCAATGTTTTCTGCATCAGAGATTTGCATATTTTCATCCTTTTCCCCAAAAAAGCAGCAGCTGGGAAAAAAAAAACATCCTTTCAGAGATCCTCCCTGACCCATTCCAACCCCTCACCTCTCCCCTCTTAGCAGGGGGGAAAGAAAGTCATACAGAAGCTGAAAAAAAGTTGTGTCCATGTGTCCTTCCCCCTGTGTTTGGTTATGGGAACTGACAGTGTTTATTTTCCATTAAGAGGAAGTGCATTGCTGTGCATGGAAGGAATTAATTGCTTTCATTTGATTACCTAAAGGCTGACCACCTGTGGGTACAATCAGCATTGTTTTCCTCTCTTGATGTAAACCAGAAAGTAATTGAAAGCCTAATGTGCACCCAGCAGTAAAAAAAAAAGCAAAAAAAACCCACAACAAAACAAGAAAGAAGGATCAGGCCTGTGGCAGCACACTTTAGCCTGCCTAATTCTCTTCAGTTGCTAAAGATAAAAGATTTAAAACAAAGGAGAAATTATCTTACAAATTGGTGTGATCTCAGTTACCAATTTGCCATTATGTTCTTGAATTTCTCTGAATTACTCCATCATTCTCAGACCAACCAAGTTGCCTTTAACGGTAGGCAAATTGCAAAAAAAACCCCCAAAAACCCAACAAACTTCAAAACTCAGCCCAGACTCTTGCTCACTTGCAACTCAGGCAGGCTGTGTGGAGACTGATGCCTGCAGCTGTGAAAAGGTAAATTAACAAGCTTTTCTAAACTTTTATCAAGTTTTTTAGAAAGGAAATTCAATTAGAACCCTGATGAATTGTAAATTATCTAGGGGCTGTTGTGGGGCACTAGCCACAAAAACCTGTATGAGCTAACAATGAAACATGCTCACTGCAATAAAAAGAACAAGACTGAATGGCTGGTAAGGTAAGAAACCCAGCTCCATTTCATTCCCAGTTCCAGTCACGTAACCTATTGTCTAATCAAATTAAATGGTAGATTTAAATGGCTGTTTCTTGTCATACTCTATCAGAAGGGAACCCATTTATGAAGAAAATACAGATTTTGCACAAAAACTCAGAAGTATTTGCTGACAAGCATTATTTATTAGTTCAATGAACTTATGTATAGATACAGTATCTCAGTGCTGACATCCCATCTACTGGACAATAAATTTTCAGTACAATGGGAGAACTCTGAAAAAACTCTCACGTGGAGATTTCTCATGAAAAAGACAATGTGTCTGGATATGCAGATAATGTCTGAACGCAGATTGAGTAACAGCAAAAACCTCAAACCACTCTTCTTTTTTTTCTTTCATCTGTTAGCCAGATGGGCAGGATCTCTCTCCTCCTCTCTTCTGGATGCTCTTGAGCCTTTCCTACATGAACAGGATCAGGTTTCCAAAACACAGGCCACAAGCATATGACTCAAAGTTTTGCAGTACAGCAAATTCAACCAGAAAACATCAAGGACAAATTATCATCCAACTGGACAATGTTTGTTTGGTTTTCTTAGACTAGCACGCGGCAGCGCAGAAGAGAGAGCGGCAGCAGCGCCGGCAGCGGTGAGAGCTGTTCCTTTAAATTTACTGAGGATTTGAGAGGGAGCCGGGCTTCCCAGAGACGGTGAAGCCGGGGCAGAGCCAGGAGACCCGAGTCTGAGCGGGAAGCCTGCGAGGGAGAGGA